>NC_086453.1:256768924-257004568 GCF_028390025.1 Pseudophryne corroboree
TTTTACGTGACCCAGAGGGGTCCCCTGCAGATGAAAGAGCAGAACTATTAAAGGTCACATCTTCCACGGATTTTCTCCAGGTTTCTGCATGAGACTCAGACTTATCCAATCTCTTACTGATATGATTCACACTATCACGTAATTCTTTCACCCATTCAGGCTCATGGTGTGCCGGCAGCGCCACCACATTACAACTCTGTGTCCCTAAAATTGCTCCCTCAGGGGAAGAGCTCCCTGCCTCAGACATGTCACACACGTGCACAATCACACCACAGACACTCCGGGGCTTATAGTGGGCAGACCCACAGTAAATCTGTCAGAAGGACACAGAAGGGACTTGCCAGTTCACAACTCGGCGCCAATGTAAAAAATTGCTGTGTATCAACAGAGACCTTTAGCGCTTTTATATGCCAATTTAAGCACCACTTTTCACTCTGCCCCCCTTAATATACACCCTGATACTTGATTCAGATGTGGAGGAGGGCCAGCGTGTCTTTTCCCTGCAGTTTGCCTAGAGAAAATGGCGCTGAAAAGCGCTGGCTGACTGAGGAGGAAGCCCCGCCCCCTGCAATGGCGCGTTTCCCCTCAGAAAACATTAGGTAATATTTATACTGGCGGGGGTGTAGGATTGTGCCACGGCCCAATCTGCTACCTTTTTGCCAGTCAGAGTAGGTTTTCATGCTACCCAGCAGCATGGCGAGCCCGCAGCATGGCGAGCGCATCGATCCCGCAAGGAGATCATTTGCGCTCGCCCCGCTGACGGCAAGCCGGCGGTTGGGATCCCGGCGACGGTGTGCTGGACCCTGGGAACCAGGCCGCCGGCAAATCATACTACACCCGTCGGATTCTCACAGGGTTTGGAATCCATATAAGGAGCCGCACCTCGCCGCCATTTTCACTCCGGCATTGGAGAGTGTAGAGAGAGGACGTGTCTCCGTCCTCAGTGCTCAGTGTCCTGCATCAGTTCAGTGTTAGTGTCTTGTGTTGCATCAGTCCAGTCACAGTGGTTGTGTCCTCTGCTGCCATATGTCCAGTGCTGCTGTATAAGTCCAGTCCAGTGGTGCTGTGTTGTGCTGCATCAGTCCAGTGGTAGTGTCTTGTGCTGCATCAGTCCAGTCACAGTGGTGGTGTCCTCTGCTGACATATGTCCAGTGCTGCTGTATAAGTCCAGTCCAGTGGTGCTGTGTTGTGCTGCATCAGTCCAGTGGTGGTGTCTTGTGCTGCATCAGTCCAGTCACAGTGGTGGTGTCCTCTGCTGACATATGTCCAGTGCTGCTGTATAAGTCCAGTCCATTGCAGTGGTGCTGTGTTGTCCTGCATCTGTCCAGTGGTGGTGTCCCTGTGCTGCCGTATATGTCCAGTGGTACTGCCGTATATGTCCAGTGATACTGCCGCATATGTCCAGTGATACTGCCGCATATGTCCATTGATACTGCTGTATATGTCCAGTGGTACTGGCGTATAAATCCAGTGATCCTGCCATATAATTCCAGTGGTACTGGCGTATAAGTCTAGTCCAGTGATAGTGCCGTATATGTCCATTGATACTGCCATATATGTCCAGCGGTACTGCCATATAAATCCAGTGATCCTGCCGTATAATTCCAGTGGTACTGGCATATAAGTCCAGTCCAGTGATACTGCCGTATATGTCCATTGATACTGCCATGTATGTCCAGCGGTACTGCCGTATATGTCTAGCGGCACTACAAATCCAGTGATCCTGCTATATAATTCCAGTGGTACTGGCATATAAGTCCAGTCCAGTGATACTGCCGTATATGTCCAGCGGTACTGCCGTATATGTCTAGCGGTACTGCCGTATATGTCCAGCGGTACTGCCGTATAAATCCAGTGATCCTACCGTATAATTCCAGTGGTACTGACGTATAAATCCAGTCCAGTGATACTGCCGTATATGTCCAGTGATACTGCCGTATATGTCCAGTGACACTGCCGTATATGTCCAGCGGTACTGCCAAATAAATCCAGTGATCCTGCCGTATATGTACAGTGGTACTGGCGTATATGTCCAGTGGTACTGGCGTATAAGTCCAGTGATCCTGACGTATAATTTCAGTGATCCTGCCATATATGTCCAGTGGTACTGCCATATAATTCCAGTGATACTGCTATATAATATATATATATATATATATATATATATATATAATAAGAATTTACTTACCGATAATTCTATTTCTCGTAGTCCGTAGTGGATGCTGGGGACTCCGTCAGGACCATGGGGAATAGCGGCTCCGCAGGAGACAGGGCACAAAAATAAAGCTTTAGGATCAGGTGGTGTGTACTGGCTCCTCCCCCTATGACCCTCCTCCAAGCCTCAGTTAGGATACTGTGCCCGGACGAGCGTACACAATAAGGAAGGATATTGAACCCCGGGTAAGACTCATACCAGCCACACCAATCACACCGTATAACTTGTGATCTGAACCCAGTTAACAGTATGACAAACTTGGAGCCTCTGAACAGACGGCTCACAACAAATAACAACCCGATTTTTTTGTAACAATAACTATGTACAAGTATTGCAGACAATCCGCACTTGGGATGGGCGCCCAGCATCCACTACGGACTACGAGAAATAGAATTATCGGTAAGTAAATTCTTATTTTCTCTAACGTCCTAAGTGGATGCTGGGGACTCCGTCAGGACCATGGGGATTATACCAAAGCTCCCAAACGGGCGGGAGAGTGCGGATGACTCTGCAGCACCGAATGAGAGAACTCAAGGTCCTCCTCAGCCAGGGTATCAAATTTGTAGAATTTTGCAAACGTATTTGTCCCTGACCAAGTAGCAGCTCGGCAGAGTTGTAATGCCGAGACTCCCCGGGCAGCCGCCCAGGATGAGCCCACTTTCCTTGTGGAATGGGCCTTGACAGATTTAGGTTGTGGCAAGCCTGCCACAGAATGTGCAAGTTGAATTGTGCTACAAATCCAACGAGCAATCGTCTGCTTAGAAGCAGGAGCACCCATCTTGTTGGGTGCATACAATATAAGCAGTGAGTCAGACTTTCTGACTCCCGCCGTTCTTGAAATATATATTTTCAATTCCCGGACCACGTCCAACAACTTGGAATCCTCCAACTCGTTAGTAGCCGCAGGCACCACAATAGGCTGGTTCAGGTGAAACGCTGACACCACCTTAGGCAGAAAATGAGGACGCGTCCGCAGTTCTGCCCTGTCCGTATGGAAAATCAGATATGGGCTCTTATATGATAAAGCCGCCAATTCTGATACTCTCCTGGCTGAAGCCAGGGCCAGTAGCATGGTTACTTTCCATGTGAGATACTTCAGCTCCACCGATTTGAGCGGCTCAAACCAATGGGATTTGAGAAAATCCAAGACTACATTAAGATCCCACGGTGCCACTGGGGGCACAACCGGGGGCTGTATATGTAGTACTCCTTTTACAAAAGTCTGGACTTCAGGAACTGAAGCCAATTCTTTCTGGAAGAAAATCGACAGGGCCGAAATTTGAACCTTAATGGACCCCAATTTGAGGCCCATAGACAATCCTGTTTGCAGGAAATGTAGGAATCGACCCAGTTGAAATTCCTCCGTGGGGGCCTTCCTGGCCTCACACCACGCAACATATTTCCTCCAAATGCGGTGATAATGTTGTGCAGTCACCTCCTTCCTGGCCTTTACCAGTGTAGGAATGACCTCTTCCGGAATGCCTTTTTCCTTTAGAATTCGGCGTTCAACCGCCATGCCGTCAAACGCAGCCGCGGTAAGTCTTGGAATAGACACGGTCCCTGCTGAAGCAGGTCCCGTCTTAGAGGTAGAGGCCACGGATCCTCCGTGAGCATCTCTTGAAGTTCCGGGTACCAAGTTCTTCTTGGCCAATCCGGAGCCACTAGTATCGTTCTTACTCCCTTTTGCCGTATAATTCTCAGTACTTTTGGTATGAGAGGCAGAGGAGGGAACACATACACTGACTGGAACACCCACGGTGTTACCAGAGCGTCCACAGCTATTGCCTGAGGATCTCTTGACCTGGCGCAATACCTGTCCAGTTTTTTGTTGAGGCGGGACGCCATCATATCCACCATTGGTTTTTCCCAACGGTTCACAATCATGTGGAAGACTTCTGGATGAAGTCCCCACTCTCCCGGGTGTAAATCGTGTCTGCTGAGGAAGTCTGCTTCCCAGTTGTCCACTCCCGGAATGAATACTGCTGACAGTGCTATCACATGATCTTCCGCCCAGCGAAGAATCCTTGCAGCTTCTGCCATTGCTGTCCTGCTTCTTGTGCCGCCCTGTCTGTTTACGTGGGCGACTGCCGTGATGTTGTCCGACTGGATCAACACCGGCTGACCCTGAAGCAGGGGTTTTGCCAGACTTAGAGCATTGTAAATCGCTCTTAGCTCCAGTATATTTATGTGAAGAGACATCTCCAGGCTTGACCATACTCCCTGGAAGTTTCTTCCTTGTGTGACCTCTCCCCAGCCTCTCAGACTGGCATCCGTGGTCACCAGGACCCAGTCCTGTATGCCGAATCTGCGGCCCTCTAACAGATGAGCACTCTGCAACCACCACAGAAGAGACACCCTTGTCCGTGGCGATAAGGTTATCCGCTGATGCATCTGCAGATGCGATCCGGACCATTTGTCCAGCAGATCCCACTGAAAAGTTCGTGCGTGGAATCTGCCGAATGGAATCGCTTCGTAAGAAGCCACCATCTTTCCCAGGACTCTTGTGCATTGATGCACAGACACTGTCCTTGGTTTTAGGAGGTTCCTGACAAGTTCGGATAACTCCCTGGCTTTCTCCTCCGGAAGAAACACCTTTTTCTGAACCGTGTCCAGAATCATTCCCAGGAATAGCAGACGTGTCGTCGGGGTCAACTGAGATTTTGGAAAATTCAGAATCCACCCGTGTTGTTGCAGCACTAGTTGGGTTAGTGCTACTCCGTCTTCCAGCTGTTCTCTGGATCTTGCCCTTATCAGGAGATCGTCCAAGTAAGGGATAATTAATACGCCTCTTCTTCGTAGAAGGATCATCATTTCGGCCATTACCTTGGTAAAGACCCGAGGTGCCGTGGACAATCCAAACGGCAGCGTCTGAAACTGTTAATGACAGTTTTGCACCACGAACCTGAGGTACCCTTGATGTGAAGGGCAAATTGGGACATGCAGGTAAGCGTCCTTTATGTCCAGGGACACCATAAAGTCCCCTTCTTCCAGATTCGCTATCACTGCTCTGAGTGACTCCATCTTGAACTTGAATTTTTGTATGTACAGGTTCAAAGATTTGAGATTTAGAATAGGTCTTACCGAGCCGTCCGGCTTCGGTACCACAAATAGCGTGGAGTAATACCCCTTTCCCTGTTGTAGGAGGGGTACCTTGACTATCACCTGCTGAGCAAACAGCTTGTGAATGGCTTCCAATACCGTCGCCCTGTCTGAGGGAGACGTTGGCAAAGCAGACTTTAGGAACCGGCGAGGGGGAGACTTCTCGAATTCCAACCTGTAACCCTGAGATACTACCTGCAGAATCCAGGGGTCCACCTGTGAGCAAGCCCACTGTGCGCTGAAATTCTTGAGTCGACCCCCCACCGTTCCTGAGTCCGCTTGTAAGGCCCCAGCGTCATGCTGAGGGCTTTGCAGAACCCTGGGAGGGCTTCTGTTCCTGGGCAGGGGCTGCTTGCTGCCCTCTCTTACCCTTTCCTCTGCCCCGAGGCAGATATGACTGTCCTTTTGTCCGCTTGTTCTTATAGGAACGAAAGGACTGCGGCTGAAAAGACGGTGTCTTTTTCTGTTGGGAGGGGGTCTGAGGTAAAAAAGTGGATTTTCCGGCAGTTGCCGTAGCCACCAGATCCGATAGACCGACGCCAAATAATTCCTCCCCTTTATACGGCAATACTTCCATATGTCGTTTGGAATCCGCATCACCTGACCACTGTCGCGTCCATAAACTCCTTCTGGCAGATATGGACATCGCATTTACTCTCGATGCCAGAGTGCAAATATCTCTCTGCGCATCTCGCATATAAAGGAAAGCATCCTTTAATTGCTCTATAGTCAATAAAATACTGTCCCTATCCAGGGTATCAATATTTTCAGTCAGGGAATCCAACCAGACGACCCCAGCACTGCACATCCAGGCTGAGGCGATGGCTGGTCGCAGTATAACCCCAGTATGTGTGTATATACTTTTTAAGGTAGTTTCCAGCCTCCTATCTGCTGGATCCTTGAGGGCGGCCGTATCAGGAGACGGTAACGCCACTTGTTTTGATAAGCGTGTGAGCGCCTTATCCACCCTAGGGGGTGTTTCCCAGCGCGCCCTAACCTCTGGCGGGAAAGGGTATAATGCTAATAACTTTTTTGAAATTAGCATTTTTCTATCTGGGTTAACCCACGCTTCATCACATACATCATTTAATTCCTCTGATTCAGGAAAAACTACAGGTAGTTTTTTCACCCCCCACATAATACCCCTTTTTGTGGTACTTGTAGTATCAGAGATATGCAAAGCCTCCTTCATTGCCGTGATCATATAACGTGTGGCCCTACTTGAAAATACGTTTGTTTCATCACCGTCGACACTAGATTCAGTGTCTGTGTCTGGGTCTGTGTCGACCGACTGAGGTAAAAGGCGCTTTACAGCCCCTGACGGTGTCTGAGACGCCTGGGCAGGTACTAACTGGTTTGCCGGCCGTCTCATGTCGTCAACTGATTTTTGTAATGTGCTGACATTATCACGTAATTCCATAAACAAAGCCATCCATTCCGGTGTCGACTCCCTGGGGGGTGACATCACCATTATCGGCAATTGCTCTGCCTCCACGCCAACATCGTCCTCATACATGTCGACACACACGTACCGACACACAGCAGACACACAGGAAATGCTCTTATCGAAGACAGGACCCCACTAGCCCTTTGGGGAGACAGAGGGAGAGTTTGCCAGCACACACCCAAGCGCTATAATATATATGGGAACAACCCTATATAAGTGTTGTTCCTTATAGCCGCTTAAATATATAAAAATATCGCCAAAATATGCCCCCCCTCTCTGTTTTACCCTGTTTCTGTAGTGCAGTGCAGGGGAGAGTCCTGGGAGCCTTCCTCACAGCGGAGCTGAGCAGAAAAAAAAATGGCGCTGTGTGCTGAGGAGAATAAGCCCCGCCCCCTATTCCGGCGGGCTTTTCTCCCGGAGTTTTAGACATTTGGCATGGGTTAAATACATACATATAGCCTCAATGGCTATATGTGATGTATTCTTTTGCCATAAAAGGTATTATATATTGCTGTCCTGGGCGCCCCCAGCAGCGCCCTGCACCCTCCGTGACCGTCTGGTGTGAAGTGTGTGACAACAATGGCGCACAGCTGCAGTGCTGTGCGCTACCTTCATGAAGACTGAAGAGCCTTCTGCCGCCTGTTTCCGGACCTTCAATCTTCAGCATCTGTAAAGGGGGGTCGGCGGCGCGGCTCCGGGACGAACCCCAGGGTGAGACCTGTGTTCCGACTCCCTCTGGAGCTAATGGTGTCCAGTAGCCTAAGAATCCAATCCATCCTGCACGCAGGTGAGTTGAAATTCTCTCCCCTAAGTCCCTCGATGCAGTGAGCCTGTTGCCAGCAGGACTCACTGAAAATAAAAAACCTAAAAAACTTTTTCTAAGCAGCTCTTTAGGAGAGCCACCTAGATTGCACCCTGCTCGGACGGGTACAAAAACCTAACTGAGGCTTGGAGGAGGGTCATAGGGGGAGGAGCCAGTACACACCACCTGATCCTAAAGCTTTATTTTTGTGCCCTGTCTCCTGCGGAGCCGCTATTCCCCATGGTCCTGACGGAGTCCCCAGCATCCACTTAGGACGTTAGAGAAATATATATATATAATATACATACCCTGTTGCAAAGCGGATTACTGAGGCCATAACAACTATGCTGGTGTTTAGACGTGCGTCTGGTATCCACCATTCGTGCAGTGGGACTGGGGCCAGGTGTTTGTGTCACTTAGCTTAGTCATACAGCTACCTCATTGCCATCTTTTACATCTTTGCATGATGTGCTGTTTGGGGCCTTTTTTTTTTTATATCTGCCCTCCTGTCTGCCACTACAGTGCCACTCCTAGATGGGCCAGGTGTTTATGCCGCACACTTGTGTCGCCTAGCTTAGTTATACAGCAACCTCGGTGCAACCTTTTGGCCTAAAAACAATATTGTGAGGTGTGAGGTGTTCAGAGTAGACTGGAAATTAGTGGAAAATAATGTTATTGAGGTTAATAATACCGTAGGATCAAAATTAGCCCAAATTCTGTGATTTTAGCTGTTTTTTTTAATGTTTTTTTCAAAAATCATCCAGATCCAAAGCCAAAACACGAAAGGGTGGTTTTGGCAAAACCAATCCAAAACCAAAACACGAACGGGGAATTAGAACCAAAACACAAAACACGAAGATTGCCCGCCGTACATCTCTATTTAGAACACAGATTCTGTGTCATAAATATCTTCTTTGTATTTTTCTAATCTTTGATTCCGTGACAATGCAGCCAAAACTGCTCGGGAGGCAGAGAGAGCACTGCCTCCTGCTTCCAATAGTAAAGTGGCTGAAGCGGGGGGCAGGGCCACTGCCGCAGGCAGAAAAAGTCCATTCAAAATAATGAGAAGAAGAGGCAGCTGTACATCTGCCTCATTGACAGGGCTGTGCTTTCAGGCCACATCAAAGCACGCCCCTGTCAATGAGGCAGTTGTGATTGGAGAGTGGATCCAGCACTGAGCTGTGACTGTATCTGACTGTCACTGCCAGTGCTGCGCCTCGGCTCTCTCTCTCCCTGCATTCTATGTGTGCCCGATCCTCAGCACCACATCACTCAGTGCTACAATGCACATCACCTTGGCTCAGGACCTGTGTTTAATCCAGCGGGGACTCTACGAGAACAGGTTGGCGATCATCAGTGCGGGAGTGAGTGGTTTCTTCCTCCCCGGCATGTCAGCTGTCTCCCCATCCCTGCCACGTACCAGCTGAACGTAACATTTTCCAGCAGCGGACACATCTCTGTGACTGTGACATCTCTATCACAGCACTGTGACTCCATAAATAAAGGAACAGTAATATAGCCAAATTTACACTTGCATTTTTTGCACAGCACTGGTTTATGTCAAGTGCTTAAACCCCCCTTTTCCACCCCTATATGTGCCTCTCCAGACAATGACCCCACCGCACGTCACTGCTGTCTACCTACAGTATTCTATGTCAGTCTTTTGACCCTGTCAACCTAATGCATGTCTACCATTAGGGGAAGACCTATTTACTGTAGACCTTTAGTGTAGAGCTAATAATCCACAGCCATGAATAATATACATACTATGGGACTGATCTAGAGTTGCGAGCAAGTTGGTTATAATTTAGGGGTGTGCACCGGCCACTTTTCGTGTTTTGGTTTTGGATCTGGATCTTTCTTCGTGTTTTGGATCTGGATTGGTTTTGCCAAGACCACCCTTGCGGGTTTTTGTTTTGGATCTGTTTTGGGGGGAGATCTTAAAAACAGCTAAAATTACAGAATTTTGGTCTTTTAGTTTTCATGCTATTATGAACCTCAATAACATTCATTTTCACTCATTTCCAGTCTATTCTGAACACCTCGCAGCACAGTGATTGGGTCGGATCTGCGCCGGCGCCACAGTGATTGACAGGCAGAGGCGGTCACTGGGCGGGAGGGGCTGGATGGCGGCGTTAAGCCGCAGTTTAAGGGGCGCAGTCCGGCCAACGCAGGTGTGGCCGGACCATTGGGGGGGCGGGCCGCAGCAGCTGCGTGACGTCACAAGCAGCCGCTGCGACCTGGGCAGCGAAGAGGTTCTACCGGCCACCCGCAGGAGCTGCGCTGGCCGGGAGTTACTCCTCAAATGCAAAAGCATCGCCGCTGAGCGATGCTTTTGCATTTCTGTGGGGGGTAGCCGGCACTGACATGCGGGGCGGACTAGTACTGTGCTGGGCGTCCTCCCGCATGTCTGAGTGCCTGATCGTAGCTGTGCTAAATTTAGTACAGCTACGATCAACTCAGAATGTCCCCCAATATCGGGGGTAATCCAGAGTTGATCGTAGCAGCGAATTTGTTAGCAGTTGGGCACTACCATGTGCACTGCAGGGGAGGGGGGCAGATATAACGTGCAGAGACAGTTAGATTTTGTTGGGATGTGTTCAATCTGAAATCTAAATTGCAGTGTCGAAATAAAGCAGCCAGTATTTACCCTGCACAGAAACAATATAACCCACCCAAATCTAACTCACTCTGCAAATGTTATATCTGCCACACCTGCAGTGCACATGGTTTTGCCCAACTGCTAACAAATTTGTTGCTGCGATCAATTCTGAATTACCCCTATTGTTTTTAGGCCAAAAGGTTACACCGAGGTAGCTGGATGACTAAGCTAAGCGACACAAGTGGGCGGCACAATCACACGGGGCCCATCTAGTTGTGGCAATGGAATGGCAGACAGGATGGCAGTTTGAAATACTAGGCCACAAAGAGTACAAAATGCGAAGAAAAAAAGAGAGATGCAAGATGGAATTGTCCTTGTATAAGCAGGACACGCACACTTTAACAAACCAATAATTTCAGCACCAGGGTCTGCCACATGACTGTGGCTGAAATTATTGGTTCGTTTGGGCCCCCACAAAACAAGCTGGTAATTCATCTGTCCCTGCACAAACTGGCTCTACAGAGGCAAGATGTCGTCCTCATCCTCATCGACCGATTCCTCACCCCCTTCAGTGTTGTGTACATCCTCATCCTCACGGAGTATTAATTCATCCCCCCTGGAATCCACCACCACAGGTACCTCTGTACTTTCTGGAGGCTGGTACTCCAGGAAGAATTGATCATTCATTTTGATGAACATCATCTTCTCCACATTGTGTGGAAGTAACCTCCCACACTTATCGCTGACAAGATTACCGCCTGCACTAAAAACTCTTTTGGAGTAGACACTGGAGGGGGGCAACTTAGATAAAATAGAGCCAGTTTGTACAGCGGCCTCCAAATTGCCTCTTTTTCCTGTCAGTACAGGTACGGACTGTCTGACATGTCTACTTGGATGCTGTCACCGATTTAATCCTCTCCCATTCTTTCAATGGTGACAGCAGATTGACCACCCTCGGATCCTGGCAAAGCGAATGAAGGGCTTCATCCACAAGTCCCACATACCGAGCGGAATCGCTCCGTCTTAGCTCCTCCTTCACTTTCTCCAGCTGTTTCTGCAAAAGCCTGATGAGGGGAATGACCTTACTCAAGCTGGCAGTGTCTGAACTGACTTCACGTTTAGCAAGTTCGAAGGGTTGGAGAACCTTGCACAACATGGAAATCAATCTCCACTGCGCTTGAGTCAGGTGCATAACCCCTCCTTTGTCTATGTTATAGGTGGATGTATAGGCTTGAATGGCCTTTTGCTGCTCCTCCATCCTCTGAAGCATATAGAAGGTTGAGTTCCACTGCGTTACAACCTCTTGCTTCAGGTGATGGCAGGGCACGTTAAAGAGTGTTTTCTGGCGTTCCAGTCTTCGGCACGCAGTCGCTGAATGGCGAAAGTGTTCCAAAAATTTTGGGGCCACCAAAAGTGTCTCCTGCACGGCCCTGTCATCTTTAAAAAAAATGCTGCACCACCAAATTTATTGTGTGAGCAAAACATGGAACATGCTGGAATTTGCCCTGATTTAATGCCCGCACAATATTGGTGGCATTGTCTGATATCACAAATCCCCAGGAGAGTCTAAGTGGGGTAAGCCATTAGGCGATGATTTCCCTTAGTTTCTAAGAGGTTGTCGGCGGTGTGCCTCTTACTAAAACTGGTGATACACAGCGTAGCCTGCCTTGGAATGAGCTGGCGTTTCTGAGATGCTGCTACTGGTGCCGCTGCTGTTGTTGCTGCGCAAGGCGATACATCTACCCAATGGGCTGTCACAGAGATGTAGTCCTTAGTTTGCCTTGTCTACATGTCCGTGGTTAAGTGGACAGTGGGTACAACTGCATTTTTTAGGACACTTTTTTTCTGACGTCTCTGTACATTCTTAGTATCGCCTGCCTAGTGAAGTGAAATTTAGATGGGATTTGGTACCGGGGACACACTACCTCCATCAATTGTCTAAATCCCACTGCACCAATGGCGGACACCGGATGCACGTCTAACACCAACATAGCTGTCAAGGCCTCAGTTATCCGCTTTGCAACAGGATGACTGCTGTCATATTTCATCTTCCTTGCAAAGGACTGTTGGACAGTCAATTGCCTAGTTGAAGTAGTACAAGTGGTCTTCCGACTTCCCCTCTGGGATGACGATCGACTCCCAGCAGCAACAACAGCAGTGGCAGCAGCAGTAGGCGTACCACTCAAGGATCCTCCAGAGCAATCCCGGTTAGGAGAGAACTCGTCAGTCATGCCAGTGACATGGCCTGCAGGACTACTGATGTTACTGACTGAGGAGGAAATTGACGTTGAGGGAGTTGGTGGTGTGGCTTGCAGGAGCTTGAGTACAAGAGGAAGAAAGGATTTAAGTGTCGGTGGACTGCTTACGCTCTTACCCAAAGTTTCTGAACTTGATAATGACTTTTGATGAATGCGCTGCAGGTGACGTGTAAGGGAGGATGTTCCTAGGTGGTTAACATCCTTACCCCTACTTATTACGGATTGACAAAGGCAACACACAGCTTGACACCTGTTGTCCGGATTTGTGGAGAAATAATTCCACACCGAAGAGGTGGCTTTTTTGGTATTTTGCCCAGGCATCACAATGGGCTTATTCATCCCACGGACAACAGATGTCTCCCCTGTTGCCTAATTTAAACAAACCACATCACCATCAGAATCCTCATCGTCAACTTCCTCCTTAGAGCCAGCTACACCCATATCCTCATCCTGGTGTACTTCTACAGTGACAACTTCAATTTGAAGATCAGAACCTGGACTGTGGGTGCTCCATCACTTGCAGGGGGCATGCAAATGGTGGAAGGAGCCACCTCTTCCAGTCCAGTGTTGGGAAGGTCAGGCATCGCAACAGTCGACACACTTGGACTCTCCTTGGGGATTTGTGACACCATCTTAGAACGTACAGTTCTTTGCTGTGCTTTTGCCAGCTTAACTCTTTTCATTTTTCTTGCGGGAGGATGAGGGCTTCTATCGTCATGTGAAACTGAACCACTAGTCATGAACATAGGCCAGGGCCTTAGCTGTTCCTTATCACTCCGTGTCGTAAATGGCATATTGGCAAGTTTACGTTTCTCCTCAAACAATTTTTTTTTTTGGGGGGGGGGGGGGGGTAATTTTACTGAACTTTGGCTTCTTGGATTTTACATGCCCTCTACTATGACATTGGACATCGGACTTGGCAGACGATGTTGATGGCATTTCATCGTCTATGTCATGACTAGTGGCAGCAGCTTCAGCACTAGGAGGAAGTGGTTCTTAATCTTTCCCTATTTTATCCTCCAAACTTGTTCTCCATTATTTTTCTGGAGTTATATAACAATATGCGGCACAGGAGAGCATATTCCTAAACCACACACCCACTGCAAAGCCTGTGAAAATTATTAGGATAATAACCCTTTTTTTTTTTTGGAGTTATAATAATATGCAGCACAGGATAAAAATTATTTGGATTAAATATTAATAACCCCTTTATTTGGACTAAATAATACACAGCACAGGACAGCACCACTGGACTTTTACGGCTGTACCACTGGACTTATACGGCTGTACCCCTGGACTTATACGGCTGTACCCCTGGACTTATACGGCTGTACCCCTGGACTTATATGGCTGTACCGCTGGATTTATATGGCTGTACCGCTGGACTTATACGTCAGTACCACTGGACTTATATGGCTGTATACGGTAGTACCGCAGGACTTATTCAGCTATACCGCAGGACGTATACGGCAGTACTGCTGGACTTATACGGCAGTACTGCTGGACTTATACGGCTGTACCGCTGGACTTATACGGCTGTAACGCTGGACTTATACGCTTGTACCGCTGGACTTATACGCTTGTACCGCTGGACTTATTCGGCAGTACCGCTGGACTTATACGCTTGTACGGGCTGGACTTATACGGCTGTACCGCTGGACTTATACGGTTGTATACGGCAGTACCGCAGCACTTATACAGCTGTACCGCAGATCTTATTTGGCTGTACCGCTGAACTTATGTTGCTGTTCCGCTGGACTTACACGGCTGTACTGCTGGACTTATACGCTTGTACCGCTGGACTTATACGGCAGTACCGCTGGACTTATACGGCTGTACCGCTGGACTTATACACTTCTACGGACTGGACTTATACGCTTGTACGGGCTGGACTTATACGGCTGTACCGCTGGACTTATACGGCTGTACTGCTGGACTTATACGGCTGTACTGCTGGACTTATACGCTTGTATGGGCTGGACTTATACGGCTGTACCGCTGGACTTATAAGGTTGTATACGGCAGTACCGCAGGACTTACACAGCTGTACTTATGTGGCTGTACCGCTGGACTTATGCGCCAGTACCACTGGACTTATACGGCTGTACCACTAGACTTATACATCAGTACCACTAGACTTATATGGCAGCACCACTGGACTGGACTTATACGGCAGTACCACTGGACTGCACTTATATGGCAGCACCACTGGACTGGACTTATACAGCATCACCACTCGACTTATAGCAGCACAGGACACCACCACTGGACTGATGCAGCACAAGACAGCACCACTGGACTGATGCAGCACAACACAGCTCCACTGGACTGGATTTATACAGAAGCACCACTGGACTTATGGCAGCACAAGACACCACCACTGGACTGATGCAGCACAAGACCGCACCACTGGACTGGACATATATAGCAGCACCACTGGACTTATGGCAACACAGGACACCACCACTGTGACTGGACTGATGCAGCACAAGACACCACCACTGGACTGATGCAACACAAGACAGCACCTCTGGAATGATACAAATGAGCAGGTCGCCACCCCACGCACCATGCCACTTTTCCGCACAGACACTGAGGAGACACGTCCTCTCGCTACACTCTCCAGGACTGGAGTGAAGATGGTGGGGAGGGAGGCGCAAAATATACAAAGTCTGGATCTCTCGACAATCCGACACCAGGATGATGACGTTTTGTCTCATTCTGGGAACCTAGTCTGGCAAGAAAACCTGAGCCGGAATCGGTTCCCAACTCGGATCGGGAGTATTCGGTGGGGTTCGGATTTCCAAAATCTGAACCTGCTCATCCCTATTATAATTGCTCCTGCATTGCATACATGGGGCCTGATTCATGTTTGGTAGGAATTACACAGCCGCAAGGAAGTAGCTGTGCAATTACAAGTCATTCAAATTCTAATGCAGTAGGAAATAGACGCCTCCTCTTTGCATTAACGAGGATCCGAGTGCTGCATCTGAGGGTTAAGGCACCGAGGCTTACTCAGGCTGGCCGTAGGATCCGGACACCAAGCATCATATTTATAAACAAACCATCGGTTTTATGTACAAATATGAATTAGGCCCATGGTACTAAGGGCCTAATTCAGCATGGAATGCTATTCTGGAAAATTGCAAATCGAGCAATTATCGAACGACTGCCCAGGCGTAGCGTTTGCATTGCGCACACGCATGGGTAATAGCGATAGAAAATGCGTATAGATCGTAATCGCAATGTAGCGCCACCAAGCCCCGCCCCTCACCGGAAAATGCCGCGATTCACGGGTCCGAGGGAAGGGGGTGGGGCTAAAATGACGCTATTTGCGTCATTTTAACCCCTTCCCCACCCAACGGACCCGTGAATACAGGAGATTATCTCTCCATCCTGCCCGCATCACTAGGGTGCGAGCAGGATGCGGGAGACCTGCCCACTCTTCCGGGGATGCGGGGGGCTACCCCAAAAAACGGGAGCCTCCCGCAGCTTCCGGGAGAGTAGGTAAGTATGAGGTTAATGAATAAGAAAGGTGTTTCAGCACAAGTGATGACAATCATAAATTAAGAGGGAAGTCCATGAGCAGAGCATTCTGTCCCTCCTGGAGAGGGTCATGTTGGGAGGTATGCAGTCATATGCAGGTGCAAGTTATACGGAGTCAAATGCATTTCAGTCTCAACACCACATATATCTGACAGGACACAGTATACTGTATGTCAGTCAGTAGCAGATCTTGCCACGGGCAAGCAGGACTTTTGCCCGGGGCGCCGCCATCCGGAGGGCGCCGCACCATGGCAAGATCCGCTACTGCTGTGCCCCCCACTGCCCGCTGTGTCCCGCTGTGAAGGGAACTAGACGCTACGCGTCTAGTTTCCCTTCGTGGAGAGGACCTTTGCTGTGCGGTGCGCGATGACGTAATAGCGCAGCGCACAGCAAAAGTCCTCTTCACGAAGGGAACTAGATGCGTAGCGTCTAGTTTCTCTTCGTGGAGAGGACCTTTGCTGTGCAACAGCATTTCAGCGACGCTACTCTACTGTACAGGGGGCGTAACTGACCAAGCCCCCTGTATGAAGCCACGCATCTATTTCCCACCCGGGGCGCAAAAAGGGCTAGAACCGGCCCTGATGTCAATGCTGATGTACAGGGGAGGCCTTGCAGTGGTGTGGCAGCTCTGCACTGGGAGTAATCCTTTGTGTAACATGGCTTCCAGTGCACAGTGCAGCAATCTTCCCCATTAAGACGGTTCCGGTATGAATGGTCGACCATGTTATGGTCGACAGTCATTAGGTCGACCACTATTGGTCGACATTGACATGGTCGACATGGACACATGGTCGACACATGAAAATGGTCGACACATGAAAGGTCGACATATGAAAAGGTCGACATGAGTTTTTTAACTTTTTTTGGTGTCGTTTTTTGCGTAAAGTGACTGGGAACCCCAATTAGTGCACCGCGTCCCCTCGCATAGCTCGCTTCGCTCTCCATGCTTCGGGCATGGTGCCTTCGCTTCGCTCGGCACACTTTACCGTTCCAATCGTAGTCCATGTGGATCGTAAAGTATGGAAAAGTTCCCCAAAAGAAAAAAAAGTTAAAAAACCCATGTCGACCTTTTCATATGTCGACCTTTCATGTGTCGACCATTTTCATGTGTCGACCATGTGTCCATGTGGACCATGTCAATGTCGACCAATAGTGGTCGACCTAATGACTGTCGACCATAACATGGTCGACCATGTGAACGGATACCATTAAGACGTATATAAAATTATTTAAACAGTGATCAGGTGACCATGAACCATCAGTGACTTCACCTGAAAGCTATAATTGATTCTTTTATAGACCTCATCAATAGTCTCTTGTGCGAATTTGCAAGGCGGACGATTATCGAACGACTATGCATGCGTTCGGATCATAATGCGCACACGCAAGTCCAAACTGCAACAGAAATCTAGCGTCTTTTTGATCGCTAGGTGTATGCAAGTTGAATGAAAGGAAGTCGACGTTTGGGGGTGGTAACTGTCCCTTTCCTGGAAGTGTCAGGAAAAACGCAGGCGTTTTTAGGGAGGGTGTGTGACGTCAACTCCGGCCCGATCAGCCTGTTTCCAACGCACTGTAGGAGTAAGTCCTGAGGGTATGCGGTAAACATACCGCCGCACGGAATCCCGGCAATCACAATGCCGATGCCGGGATCCCGCACAGCGGTACAAAGCCGGCACCACAGGCTTTTCTCCCTCTATGAGTGTCCACAACACCCATAGAGGGAGAACATAACCTGTGGCGAGTGCAGCGGGTCACCGTGCCCACAAGGGGCTTACTAGCACTCGCCACTCTGTCAGCATCCTGGTGGCTGGGATGCTGGTGTCGGTATAAAGACGGTCGACATCCCGGCCATCAGTAACTCATACCGATCCCATCCTGAGCTACGCACAGACTAGAAAAAAACATTAGATGGTGAGTGAGTTGCAAACGGATTTGCAGCTGACCAGCGTTTGCAAAGCTTTTCACACAGCGCACGCAGACCTGCACGGGGTGCATGTTCACTCTTTCTGGGCCGTGACTATCCGATCACAAACCTCTACAAATTCGCAGAGGAGCTATCAGGTCTGAATTATCCCTAATTCACTCCCAGTATGTGTGCAGGGGCTCACCAGGAAGATTCCTGATAGGCCGATGTGTCTGTGGTGCCTGTGTTGTGTGTTGTCATGTGGCCCTACCCCCCACATGACAGGAAGCCCGCCGCATTACACTGCATTGTCCCCATTCATTTTGTTATTCCATCTCTGCAGTACAGTAAGGAGTGGCATTTGCCACGGACAAGCAGGACTTTTGCCTGGGAAACCACAGCCGTAAGGGCGCTGCCGCAGCTGCGCCACCTCCATACTCGGCCCTGACCCTCACGGCTCCCACACAGTTTCTCATGCTGCCATGTGGTGCGCCTGACGTCATTGCGCACCGCACGGCATTGTGGGAGCGACCGCAGATGGTAGAGGTCCTAATTGACCTCTAGTGTCTGTGCGGTGCTATGGGAGAGACGTCATGACGTCTCTCCCATAGATCAGAGGAGCGAGCGACAGGCGGCCAGAGACAGCAGCAGAGGTTGGGAAGCAGGAGCGGGGCTGGTATTTTTTTTTGTGTGTGTTTGTAAGTGGTGCTAGTAAGGGCACAACTACAGGGGGCACAACTACTGGGGGCAAAGCTACTGGGTGCACATCTACTGGGGGGCAAATCTACTGGGGGCACAACTACAAGGGGTACAACTACAGGGGGCACAGTTACAGGGGGCACAACTACAGTGGGCAGATCTACTGGGGCACAGCTACAGAGGGCATAACTGTGGCCACGCCCCTTCCCTGTGAAGCCACGCCCCTATTTTCTGGGCACGCGCCATTGGCGCGCACTAACCCTGTTTTACCTGTCGGGGGGGGGGGGGGTGCGCCATAGGAAACTTTCGCCCTGGGCACCACCAGGCCTATAACCCAGTGCCGTAACTAGGTGTGTGCCGGCTGTGCCTGGCACACAGCGCATGTGCACTGAGGGCGCAGGACCGCCGGCAACACCTGCAGGTCCGCGCTGCTCAGTGCTTGTCTGCAGAAGCACTGTACCTGCAGCGGCGGATCAGGACGCTGGAAGTGATTGCCATATGTCCAGTCCGTCCTGCGCCTCCTCGTCTCCAAGGCCGCCTATCGGTGCGGAAAGGGGACGTGGTCACGGGTCCGCGATTAGGCCACGCCCCCAACTTTGCTGTTTGGTCTCTCACTCTGCGTCCGTCTCTCCTGGAGGTAAAGTTGGCGGGAGGGGAGGGTAGGGGGGGAGGATGTGTGTGTGTGTGTGGTGTGACTGGAGGTGACAGGCTGTGTGTGTGTGTGTGGTGTGACTGGAGGTGACAGGCTGTGTGTGTGGTGTGACTGGAGGTGACAGGCTGTGTGTGTGTGTGTGTGTGTGTGTGTAGGGACTGTCTGCCATAATGTGTAATAAGGGGACGCTGTCTGCCGTAATGTGTAATATGGGGACGCTGTCTGCCGTAATGTGTAATATGGGGACGCTGTCTGCCGTAATGTGTAAAACAGGGGACGCTGTCTACCGTAATGTGTAATAAGGGCACGCTGTCTGCCTTAATGTGTAAAAAAGGGGGCGCTGTCTACCGTACTGTGTAATAAGGGCACGCTGTCTGCCGTAATGTGTAATAAGGGCACGCTGTCTGCCGTAATGTGTAATAAGGGGACGCCGTCTACCGTAATGTGTAATAAGGGCACGCCGTCTGCCGTAATGTGTAAAAAGTGGACGCTGTCTGCCGTAATGTGTAATAAGGGGACGCTGTCTGCCGTAATGTGTAAAAAGCGGGACGCAGTCTGCCGTAATGTGTGATAAGGGGACGCTCTCTACCGTAATGTGTAAAAAGGGGATGCTGTCTGCCGTAATGTGTAAAAAGGGGGACTCGCTGCTGTACTGTGTAAAAAGGGCGACTGGCTGCCGTAATGTGTAAAAAGGGGGATGCTGTCTGCCGTAATGTGTAAAAAGGGGGACTGGCTGCCGTAAGGTGTAAAAAGGGGGACTGGCTGCAGTAATTTGTAAAAAAGGGGACGCTGTTTGCCGTAATGTGTAAAAAGGGGACGCTGTCTACCGTAATGTGTAAAAGGGGGACTCTGTCTGCCGTAATGTGTAAAAATGGGGACTTGCTGCTGTAATGTGTAAAAAGGGGGACTGTCTACCATAATGTATAAAAAAAGAGGACTCTGTCTGCCATGCCCCTATATATTTTTTGCGCGCCTACGCCGCGCACTGCCCCTGTTTTACATAGAGGGGGGGGGGGGCGCAGAGGCCGTTTCTTGCACACAGTGCTAAAATGTCTAGTAACGGCACTGCTATAACCGGCCCTGAGTACAGCAACTCTGCCATCCAGTGATGCTGCCATGGCTACCCGATATGTTATACCTCTTGTGCTGCCCATGTCGGTCCATTCTACAAAACTTTTAGTTCCCAATCCGCCCCTAGTCTGCAGCAAAAGGCACAAGAAAGGCCGCAATTGCGTACAGTCAGGCCCTATGAAGTGGGATCCCGCCCCCTCAACAGAACCCACCCCCTCATCAGACCACACCTAGATTAAGGCTGCTTTAATAAATATCCCAATAAACATCCCAATCCGCCATTTCCCTCAGGTGCGACTTTTGTGAGCTGTTCTCAAAGGGAACTTGAGGTTCGAATTCCATTTGCAATCCGATTATGAGCTTGCACTGCTTTTCACACGAAATTTGCATTTTTTTGTGTTTTGAGACAAATCTTCAAAAACCCAGGACTGTCCCCTGAATTATGTGACACTGCAGGAGCAGTTGAGTTGCTACAGCATACCTCCCGACATGACCCTCTCCAGGAGGGACAGAATGCTCTGCTCCTGGACTTTTCTCTTAATATATGATTGCCATCACCTGTGCTGCAACACCTTTCTTATCCATTAACCTGTTCAATACAGGTGCCGGCAATCATAAATTAAGAGAAAAGTCCAGAAGTAGAGCATTGTGTCCCTCCTAGAGAGGGTCATGTTGGGACGTATGCTACAGTAATGGTAAACTATCATTCCTTCTCATTATTGCCATTAAAGCACTGATCTAATCTAATGTACAGATCGCATACCGTATTTCACTCTAGTTTTGTAAACCATACGTAACTGTTGTGTACGTCAATTCTAAATTGAACCTTTAGCCCGGAGGCTGTACTATAGCAGCAATAGTTACACAAGTACATGCAAGCGCCAATCAGCGGGAGAAAGCAAATGACTGACGGCTGCATCAGCCAATGGCCGCCCCACCTAGAGCTCTGTGTTAGCCAGGGTCCTGTGTTGTGGCCGGATTGTGGAAGATGAGAGTGTTGTTAAGTAGCCGGGCGCTGCGGGCGACTGGTAAGTGACGTCACTCGCCGGGTCTCTGTACAGTAATACCTGGCTGTAATTTATATCGCGGCTGTTATACAGTGTGTGAGGGCTCAGCCCAATACAGCTAGTGCTGACTATAGGTCAGACTCCTGGCTTATGTAACATGCACCTACTGCAAACTTCCTACACAGGGGTGTAGCCAGTACTACTTTGTGGGCCCCATAGCAACATTGTGAAGTTTGCACCTGTCCCAATACATACCCTACTACACCCCTGTAGAAGCATACCGGCGCCGATATCCCGACCGCCGCATACCGACAGCTGGCCCGAATGCTAATGAGCCCCTTGCGGGCTCGCTGCGCTCGCCACGCTGCTGGCATGGTGTCTCCCTCCAGGGGGGTCATGGACCCCCAAGAGGGAGAAAAAGTGTCAGTATGCCGGCTATCGGGATTCCGACGCCGGTATACTCTGCACCGGGATCCCGACAACCAGCAAACTGAAGACCACCCTTCTACAGCACAGAAAAAGAGAGAACTGGCGCTCGTTAGTGTTTCTCCAATGTTAATAAATAACATGGATGAATAAAAAATATATAAATATAAATTTATTTAATACAAAACATGTGTACCATAATGCTTATTTTAAAAAACATGCAAATTGGGCATATGAAAAACTGAGAGATAAATTAAGATGTAGCTGCTGAATAATGTCCACATGGGATCCCGGACTGGAAGGTAAAGTTCCCTGGGGAATAATGAATTTATCTCCAGGTTATATTATGCATATTACAGCGCCCCACTTCATATTATGTAACAATATAGTGTTCCCTCCTGTTCAGTTTTTATCACATTACAATGAGCAGGTCCATGGGCATAGCTTGATATATTGTAGGCCCTAAGGCAAAACTGTGTAAGTACCTCAATGTATCACCCAATGAGGAAAAATATATATAACACTTGTAACTTTGTCAGGTAAGATGGGCCCCTCTCAGCTCTGGGCCCCATAGCAGCTGCAATCCATGCACCTATGGTAGCTACACACTCGGCCCTGTATGTGATTGTGGGTGTTTTTATTTCACGCTGGGTTCGCATTGCATGGTAGTTGCGATGCTCCTTGTTCTTGCAACAACCCTACACTATACAGTTCTTGTGCCGTGCAGCTCATTGCCTGCCATCTGTGCTGGGCTTTTGAGTCCCAGCTGAACGATACAGTGTAGTACTATTGAAAACTTTTTTTTTTTAAATTCAGGACTGAAACTACAAGAAGGGTTTCCAAATTATAAGTTTTTTTTCTATAACGTCCTAGTGGATACTGGGGAATGAACTTTAGTACCGTGGGGTATAGATCTGGTCCACTGGTGCCTGACACTTTAAGAAACCTTTAGTGTGTGCTGGCTCCTCCCCTCTATGCCCCTTCTACCAGACTCAGTTTAGAAAAATGTGCCCAAGCAGCCGGGTGCATTCCTCTGGATCTCCAGAGAGTTTTCTGCAAATCTTTATTTTAGTTTGTTGTTTTCAGGTAGTACTGGTAGCAGGGCCGGTGCTAGGGTGTTCGGCGCCCCCCTGCAAACTATAAATTTGCGCCCTCCCTCTCATACGGTAGTTAATAAAATGAGAGCGTGCGTCGGAGGCAGCAAAAAAGGATTATGGTTTCCCACGGGGTGTGACCACACAACAGTACCCCCAATTAAAATTATGTCACACAGTAGCACAATCTTATTCACATTTTACCGCACATAGAATGAGACGAAATTCACATTATAGCACACAGAATGAGCCGAAATTCACATTATAGCACACGGTAGGACCCGAAATTCACATTATACCACACGGTATGAGCTGAAATTCACATTATAGCACACAGAATGAGCCAAAATTCCCAGT
Source organism: Pseudophryne corroboree (assembly GCF_028390025.1). Taxonomy (NCBI): domain Eukaryota; kingdom Metazoa; phylum Chordata; class Amphibia; order Anura; family Myobatrachidae; genus Pseudophryne; species Pseudophryne corroboree. Next base: position 256,792,103 of record NC_086453.1, read on the forward strand.
ATACCACACGGTATGAGACGAAATTCAAATAATAGCACATAGAATGAGCCTAAATTCACATTATAGCACACAGAATGAGCCGAAATTCACATTATAGCACACAGCATGAGCCGAAATTCCCAGTATACCACACGGTATGAGACGAAATTCAAATAATAGCACATAGAATGAGCCTAAATTCACATTATAGCACACAGAATGAGCCGAAATTCACATTATAGCACACTGAATGAGCCGAAATTCACATTATAGCACACAGCATGAGCCGAAATTCACATTATAGCACACAGAATGAGCCAAAATTCACATTATAGCACAGAGAATGAGCCGAAATTCAAATGATGCCATATGGAGACAAAATTCAGGGAGAGTGACAGCAGGGACAGGGAGAGAGAGAGGGAAAGTGACAGCAGGGACATAGGGACAGAAGGAGGGAAAGTGACAGCAGGGACATAGGGACAGAAGGAGGGAAAGTGACAGCAGGGACATAGGGACAGGCAGCGTGACAGAGAGAGGGATAGTAAGGGCATACAGTAGGGGCTAGGGAGAGAGAAAGGCAGCAGGGTAAGATTACCTATTTAGCAGCGGCGGTGCTGAGGATGCTGTGGTCTGCGGTGCGGTGTATTAGGAGGCTGTGGTCGGCATGGTACGGAAGTGCAGAGAAGGACTGAGGGCGGCGGCAGGGCGCAAGGAGGAGGAAGCTGTGGTTGGCGGCACTGCGGCTCCTATGACCACAGCGCCACTATTTCAAATCCGCCGTTGACCTGCAGCCAATCCGGAGGGGGCAGGATAAGATCAGTGGTGAGGAGCAGGAGGGGACAGGATGGGAGCAGGAGGGGGCAGGATGGGAGCAATGGTGCGCAGCAGGAGGGGGCAAGATGGGAGTAGTGGTGCGGAGCAGGATAGGAGCAGTGGTGCAGAGCAGGGGGGCAGGATGGGAGCAGTGGTGCGGAGCAGGGGGGGCAGGATGGTAGTGAAAGGTACTCGCTCTCGCTCGCTAAGTTAAACAAGAATGTCACCTGCTCCCCACAGCTCCCGGGTCCCGACCGCCGTTGTTCCCTCTGTGGACAGGAGCCGCGGCGCTAAGACAGATAGCCAGAGCAAGTGTGATTAGAGCTCCCGTCGTGTCCTGCTCCTCCATCTCCTCACAAGTCCCATCAACAGAGCAGCTCTCCTGTGCTCCAGGAGCCTCATACCGGGGAGTCGTCAGGAGAAGCGTGGAGACACTACATGGCACATGAACGACACGTGACCGGGCGCCTCGAGGGCGCATTAATCGGCAGCATGGGGGGACACATTAACCAGCGGCAAGCTTGTGAGTGGGGGGGTGCCATGATGCCTTTGGTCGGCACACTGCTATTAGTAAAGTAAAAACAAAAAACTTTCATACATACATTACACATACATTATAAATAATTATACATACATTACATATACATTATACATAATTATACATACCGTCCACAGGAGGGGACGGGTGCAGTGTGGTGCTGAACAATTAATTAAGAGGTGGGGAGGAGAGGGGAGGGAGACCGTGACCTCACCAGAGAAGAGAGCCGTGTGGACCGGTGAAGAAGAGCCGCTTCTCGTTGCCGGAGACGCAATGAGAAGAGGGAGTAAGGTAGCCGACGCCAGGACGCTACAGTGTGACAAGTGCACAGCAGCAGGGATGCTGATCAGGGACAGCGCCTCTCCAGCCCAGTGCTCTGTGCTTTGCATCCCTTCGCTGAGCGTGTTATGCCGGGCCTGGTGACAGGAGGGGCAGGTCAGGGAGGGGAGGAGACCACCTTTCTCCTTGCAGCAGCTCAACGTTATTAGTCCTGCTGACTGAGCCACTGGTTGAGGGCCCCCAAGTGCTGTGGGCACCATGCATTGCACTGGCTGCTGCGGCGAAAGTTCCACCTCAGCCATCTTCCGTTAATGCCTGCAGACAGGCCCTGCGCTACCTGCTCAGCAAAGAGATGCAAAGCAAGTAGGCGCCTGATTGGAGAGGAGCCTTCCTGCTCTGCATCCCTGTGCTGCGCTGCCCTGAGCCTGGCCTGACCCCCTGCAAATGCAGAATGCAACGGCACCAGGAGCCAATGTTCTGGTATCTGGGAAAGAAAGGTCAGGAGGAAAAAGTATAGCAGTTAGATGGCACCGCCAGGCCCTGGAAGGGGGCTTTGGTCCTCGATGTGTGACAGTAGGATCCTTATAGAGCATATTAGCAAATGCAGGTGAAAGATGACTATTATCATCTATCATGTCATCATCCATCTGTGTACTAACAGGCCACAGCAAAACCAGACATGATTCAACTATTTAGCCCAATTGGCAAACTGAGCCGAGTTTAGACAAGTGACTGTATCAGCCGATGTGTGACATTGTAACGTACATCTATACAGATTCTTCCCTCACTCTGCTTATGTTTACCAGTAACTGGTAAATACTGCATGAGTAAGGGATTGTAAGCGCTTGCAGCTTGATACCAACTTGTGGTGGAGGTGTCCTGCACCCTGTTCTCTGCATTATAAGCAGACTTTATACAGTAGGGATTTATTGATTTATACGAAGTTTGTTGTTTATACCACCTGGATGCTGGATAGGCCGAAAATAGAGGCGTTCATTCATCATGCAGTTCATTCATCATGCAGTTCATTCATCATGCAGTTTAGTCATCAACTTGTTTATAGGGCGGAATCGGAGTTGTATGATAATCCTGCTGCAACTGCAACCCCATACTCAGGTAAAGTGCTAAAATGCTAGTTTAAGTTTCCCCCACATGTACAAGCGTGAAATGGACTGTGTAATACGTGAAACACGTACTTTACTTATCTGAGCACTGTGCAGATCCCTCAGCTGGCCCATGCACTCCCCCAGGCTGCAGAAGTGAAACTTATACACACACAAACACATATACATACATACACACATACATATACACATACATACACACATATACATATATACAGACAGTACATACACACAGTACATACACACACTTTCTCTCACCTTTTTTCCATCCACTTACAGACAGTATCACAGGCTGGTTGGAGGGAAGGGATCTGCCTCAGCTTGGGGATCCCGTTTAGCCCCGCCCCTTTTCGTTCGTGTAACCCCGCCCCCTTTAGTTCGTGTAGCTCCGCCCATCTTCCATCCGCTCATCATGCCTCTGTAGGGAAGGAGGGAGGGCTTTAAACGGACGGCGCTGCTGCCTGTCAGTTTGCATTTGCAGGCGGCAGCAGTAGGGGGACAGGCCAGGCCCAGGGCAGCGCAGCACAGGGATGCAGAGCAAGAAGGCGCCTCTCCAATCAGGCGCCTACCTGCTTTGCATCCCTTTGCTGAGCGGGTAGCGCCGGGCCTGACTGGTAGTACCTGTTTTGTGTGACTTGGGGGGAGGGGGGGGGGAACGGGACGGGACGGGACCGAACCAACCTCCCTAGGATTAATGGTTCGTAATCCCAGCTGACAGGACATTAAGCTCCTGAGGCGCTGTTTCACATACCACACTGTGTGTGCTGGCAGTTAGCCTCCACCCCCTAACAGAAGAGATGCATGTGCGGTGAGTGTTAACACCGGGGTCCCAATTAGCAGGTACCCGGTGACAAGTGGCGGCATAACAGGAACGGCGGTCACGGGCCACGAGCTGCGGTGACCGCTGCGGACCTCACTGGCAAAACAGGGGGTTATTAAACTTCCATATGTGTACACATTACAAGGGGTCATTGCGCTCCTCATACAATATTATGCCGGTATAATCATGTCAGGGACCGCGCGCCATTATATAGGGGTGGGGTTTCCCGGAGAGCGGGACCAGAGGCGGGAAAGGCGCCATTTCCTGCTGCTGCGGATTGAAAGGCTGCATAGACGCTGCTCCTCCACACAGACCCGGCTGAACCTACTATTGTACTGGTACCAGGGGGTTTATAGGGTTCCGGTATGAAAGATAGATAGTGTCTAGTTAGACAGTCAGTAGATAGACACCATATGTTAGACGGACATTAGGTCGACAGGGTCAAAAGGTCGACAAGGTCAAAAAGTGAACATGGAAAAGGTCGACAGGTGAAAAGGTCGACAGGGTGAAAAGGTCGACATGAAAATGGTCGACATGAAAAAGGTAGATACCATGTTTTTTGCGTTTTTGTGGTTTGTGTGGATAGTTTTGTCATCTGGGACCCCCAATTGTAGAAAGGCATACCCTCGCGGGGCTCGCTTCGCTCGCCACGCTTCGGACGCGGTGGCTCGCTGCGCTCGCCACAAGGTTTATAACCAACTCTATGCCGACATGGATAGAGAAAGTATGAAATAATCCAAAAACATGTTACATAAAAAAAAAACATTTGTCTATCTTTTTTATGTCGACCATTTTCATGTCGACCTTTTGACCATGTCGACCTTTTGACATGTCGACCTTTTGACCCTGTCGACCTAATGTCTGTCTAATATATGGTGTCTATCTATTGACTGTCTAACTAGACACTGTCTATCTTTCAAACGGATAGGGGTTTATAGGTAGGGGGGGGAGCATATCAGCGGTATCGACGCTGCTACTAGACAAAATTAATCAGAGTATACACAGCGGTGTATTGTGTTGCTGGTATTGTGTGCTGGCCCCAATCCTCTGTGTCACTCCAGGGGCTGTCTGGTGTGCGCGGTTTTTACTGTTGAGTTGTCACTGCACTGTATTGTCACTTCACTCTGTGTGTCTCAGCAACAAGATGCCTGCAGATAAGGCTATGTGTACTTCATGTAACTTTAAACCTTCATCTGAGGGGTTTCTCCGGCGTGAACAATGTTCCTTATCCTCTCAGGGTAATAGTATGCAGGCATCTGACTGGTTAGAATTATTTAAAGGCATGATTCATTATATAAATGCAGAGCTAGCTGCAGCTAGACAAGAACGACACAATCTGTCGATAATATGGCTAAGGCTGCAAACCACAGACAGACTCCTCAGACCCCTCTGTTGGTCTCACATAAACGCACACTTCCACAGGTGCTCAAGTCTGATTCTGAATTTCCAGAATTAGCTGAAACAGAAGTTGATATGGAGGAGAATAGCTCTCTGTCCCCAGGAGCGACAAAAAAAATCAAAACTCCTCAGAGGTTGTTATCCTCCTTTCCCTTTCCTGCTGAAGACAGGAATGTATGGGAAAATCCCCCGTCAGTAGATACTTCTTTGTCCAGGCTGTCACGTAAGCTGGTACTGCGGGTACCTGGGGCTATATCTCTAAAAGACCCAGCTGACCGTAAAAGTGAGACCACTCTCAAATCATTTTATATGGCGGCGGGCGTAGCTCAACGCCCCACTATAGTTTGTGGTTGGATTTCAAGGGCAGTGGTAAAATGGTCTGATAATATAATAAATGGGTTTCACTCTCTACCTCAGGAGGAGATAATTACACTGCTGCAACATATCCAGGATGCTGCAAACTGTATGAGTGAGGCCGTTAAGAAATTATGTCAGATTAAAGGGCGTACAACAGCTATGGTGGTCTAGGCCTGCAGAGCTTTGTGGCTGCGTCAGTGGTCAGAGGATGCTGATTCCAAAAAGGGGGTAGAGAATCTTCCCTTTACAGGATATGCCCTATTTGGAGAGGAGTTGAACAAGTGGATATCTCAGGCGATGGCGGGTAAGTCTACCTATCTGCCGTGGGCTGCACCACCTGCTAGATGTCCCTACTCGGGGCCATCTTTGCAGTCCTTTCGTGTGGCAAAATTCAGAGGCAGAGTCAGAGGGGCCTCCAATGCTGCTAGAGGATCTCACGGTAAGTCCCGGAAACCAGCAGCTGCTGCCTCCCTGGACCAGATCTCCGGATCCCCTGTGTTATGAACCACAGGTAGTGGTTCATTCCTGTTTTCCGTATTTTATGTTAATAGTTGTCTTGCAGGCCAGGATTTCTCGTTGCTCTGGTTTAAGAAGACTCTTGTTTGCTGCCGGTGGTGAGTCTGTGTAATTGCAGCTTGTTCCCATGTGTTCAGCCTCACCTGTCTGTTAATTGCTCCTCTCAGTTGTGCAGCAGGGCAGCTGCACGACATAATTAATTAGAACTCTCTGTTATATTCTGGCCCAGTGCAATTCACAGACGCTGGTGATATTTCCAGAGTTCTTGAGTTCTGAGCTAGTCCCTGCCAGTTCCTGAGCTCCTATCTAGCAGTGTCTGTCTAGCTGCTTCCAGTGTCGGTTCCAGTGTCGGTTCCTGTGTCGGTTCCAGTGTCTGATCCCGTGTCCTGCCGTGAAGCGTTCCTGTCCAGAAGTCCTGTGGCTTTGTCTGTGCCTGGTCGAGTGTCTGGCTTCTTGGTGTCCACCGGTCTGTCGTTTGGGATTCTGCCTGTCCTCCGGTTCTGAGAGTCTGTGTCAGCTGCATTGGGGTTCCTGTCCGTTTGCCAGTATTTGTACCGGTTCCGTGAGTAGCGGCTTTGCCGCGTCCGTCGGCCTAGGCCGCAGTATTCTTTGGTTATATTTTGTTACTGGTGTTTTGCAGAGGGTTCTGCTTATGCTGTCACCGCCGGTACACAACAGTATTGTGTCGGCGTGTGGACAGCATTTCCTTTGTTGTTCTTTTCTTTTGGCGGCGTGCCGCACATATATTTAGTTTTAGGGTTGTTAGTAGCCCCTAGCCTTCTGTTTGCTTTAGTTAGAGGTCCCCTTGTTATTATCCTGTCTCGGTTCACGCCTTGTCTCACTCTAAGACCTGGGGGCATCGGAGTTGGGCAGACCTAATCCGCCATCCAAACACGGCTGCCGTGGGCCCAAGAAACCATAGTCACTCAGGCGTGAACTGACCACACGGGTGAAACAATGGAGGTAGGGTGCTAGGTGCTATTTCCACACCACACCTTATTTCAGCGTCACGTTCTGGTGCTCTGGACTCACTACGCAACATCTCTCTTGTTCTGAGCACCAGGAACCTAACACCCTGCCACAAAGCCCTCCACGTGACGGTTGGCCCCAGCAACAAGGCGACTTTCAGGTAGGTGCTCGCCCACGTGTGGGCGAAATCCTGCCGGGATCCTTGGATGAGGGACATCATATCCCAGGGATACCGGCTGGAATTTCAAGAACTTCCTCCTCACAGATTCTTCAAATCAGGCTTACCAGCTTTACCCATAGCAAGAGTTACCTTTGTAAGAAGCCATTCAAAAGCTTTTCCAAACGGGGGTTGTGGTTCCAGTACCTTCTCCGTTACACAACAGGGGTTTTTACTCCAGTCTTTTTGTCGAACAAAAACCGGATGGTTCAGTGTGGCCCATCTTGAATCTAAGGGCTCTAAACCCATATCTGTGGGTGTTCATATTCAAGATGGAGTCCCAGCGGGCAGTGGTGTCCAGCCTGGAGGAGGGGGAATTTCTAGTGTCCCTAGATGTCAAGGAAGCTTACCTGCACATTCCCATGTGGCCTCCTCATCAGGCTTACCTCAGGTTCGCCATATTGGACAACCACTTCCAGTTTCAGGCCTTACCCTTTGGTCTCTCCACTGCTCCACGGGTCTTTACAAAGGTCATGGCGGAGATGATGCTGCAACTGCGCATAAGTACAGTCAACGTAGTCCCCTATTTGGACGATCTTCTGATAAAAGCAATGTCCAGGGAACATCTGCTACAAAGCATCGACCGAACGACTCGCCTGCTTACGGATCATGGATGGATCCTGAGTTTCCGGAAATCTCACCTTACACGGTGTCTCAGAAGGTGTTTCTTCCAATGGACAAGGCCTTGACTATCCAGGCTATGGTCCGCTCGGTACTCTGACCCCGTAAGGTCTCAATACATCTTTGCATTCACTTACTTGTCAAGATGGTAGCCTCATACGAGGCAATCCAGTACGGCAGATTTCATGCCTGTCCGTTCCAACTGGATCTGTTGGACATATGGTCGGGGTTTCACCTACACATGCATCAGAGTGTAACCCTATCGCCAAAAGCACAAATTTTTCTGTTATGGTGGCTACAAATTCCTCACCTGGTGGAAGGCCGTAGTTTCAGTACCCAGTCATGGATTCTACTGACAACGGATGCCAGCCTCCGGAGTTGGGGGGCTGTGATCCAGGGTGCCCATTTCCAGGGGAAATGGTCGAGTCAGGAATCTGCACTACCGATCAACGTCCTGGAGCTCAGGGCAATTTACAATGCCCTTCTACAAGCTTCCTGTCTTCTACGGGATCAAGCTATCCAAGCTCAGTCGGACAACGCCATGGTGGTGGTGGCATACATAAACTGACAGGGATGAACACAAAGCAGAGCAGCAATACAAGAAGTGTCAAAAATACTCCTCTGTGCGGAGGTTAACGCAAGGGCCATCTCAGCCCTATTCATTCCATGAGTTGAAAACTGGGAAGCGGATTTCCTCAGCAGGCACGACCTCCATCCGTGGGAATGGGGCCTTCATCCTCAGGTGTTTTAACAATTGATTCACCGGTGGGGGGTGTCCGCAGATAGACCTGATGGCTTCTCATCTCAACAAGAAGTTACGCCGTTACTTTTCCAGAACGAGGGATCTGCAGGCTATAGTAGTGGACGCGCTGATGATTCCAGTTTGTTTACCTGTTTTCTCCAATCCCGCTCATTCCAAAAGTTCTAAAAAGGCTCAAAAGGGAAAGCATTCAGGCAATTCTAATTGCCCCGGATTTGCCTCGGCAGGTCTGGTATGCAGACCTCCTAACCATGTCCCTGGAAGAACCCTGGCCTCTGCCGTTTCTAAAGAACCTTCTTCAGCAAGGACCATTCTTCAATCCAGACTTACTGCGGCTACGTTTGACGGCTTGGAAGTTGAGAGGGAGATTCTAGCCAGAAAAGGGTCTTCCCTCAAGTGTTATTTCCACTATGGTACATGCCTGGAAAGTGGTTACGTTGAAACATTACCACCGTATCTGGAAAAAATATGTTTCTGCAGCGAGGGAAAACTGATATTCCACAGGGAATAACATCGGGGTGTAGAGTTGGATCTTGATCTGAGGCACCAACAGGCTAAAGCTTTGACTGTTCCCAGGATGCATTGCACCACTGCCTCTATAACCCCACCTCCAGACATTGGAGCTCAGATTGTAAATTGGTGCCTGCAGAGCAGACAGCCAACAGGTGGGGCTGCGCTAGGCAGCCCTGAAAAGAGCTGTTTAAGAAGACGTCGAGGGCCGCAACACTGTCTGTCATTCTGACATTCTGTGCTGCGGCTCCATCACCTCCCCCAGCAGCGCTGTATACTCCCATACTTGCAGCAGAGGCGCACCGGTCATCTGGCACATCACCAATCACGCTCTCCAGGATCGCGTGGCTGCACATCAGGGAGGAGGTAAGAGGGTCCCCCTGGTGGGACCCGCCGGTAATCGTGATCCGGTCGTGGTCCCGGTAGATGGACCACGCCGCTGGCATGGACACTCGACTGCACAGGGACCCCACTATATCCACCAGGACAAGGGAACACAGGTCGGATTTACTAAAATCCGTTTGGTATAGGCTCCACAGTATCCGGTGGTGAGGACCAGCATAGGGGATAAGGCGCTGACCTGTAGCCCCTCCCTGAGCTCCGTGCGCCATCTACTGCTGGTGTTCCCGCCCTGGAGCTGCAGTTCACTCTCCCTCACTCCCTGACAGAGATTTTGGCGCCATCTTCATTACTAGCTGGGCTGATCTTCGGGACTGCAGGCCTCTGTCTCCTCTGTAAAGCCAGAAAAAAACACTTTGCAAGGGGTAAATCTCCTGCAAGAACCAGGAGCGCTGTACCTATCAATTATCCCAAACAGTATTGATATATCACATTATACACTTAATCCTTAAAATTAAAAAAAAAATTGTTTATTATTTTTATTATATACATATATATGTAGAGAATGCTGCAGCATATATTAAAAAGGTTAATAACACATATTCCACATATAATTCAATTCCCTGAACGCTTAATATTATTCCTTCATAGATAACTTTCAAATAAGCATTAGTCCATTGGACATGTCCAATCCCGCATATGTACAATTCTCAATGAATTTTGTGGGATTTAATAACTTGATTCCCACATATATGGCTGATTCCAAAACTTATATGAATTATATATCTAGAGGCTTAATGATTGAGCTTTATAATAGAGTCCTGAATTACTCAGAGTGCTGAGTTATATGTGTGCACACATTTTGAAAAAGAAGAAAAAAATATAAATATAAAATTAGTGATTATCGCACATCATTGAGATCACTTCAACTCCAAGGTATTAAAGTGCTTTGTATTAATAATTAGGCTCCCTCTGTTGGTAGTATACCTATAATGTAGGTAGAGTGGCGTTCCAAATGCTTATTTGAAAGTTATCTATGAAGGAATAATATTAAGCGTTCAGGGAATTGAATTATATGTGGAATATGTGTTATTAACCATTTTAATATATGCTGCAGCATTCTCTGCATATGTATGTATATAATAAAAATAATAAACAATTTTTTTTTAATAATGTGATATATCAATACTGTTTGGGATAATTGATAGGTACAGCGCTCCTGGTTTTTGCAGGGGATTTATCCCTTGCAAAGTGTTTTTTTCTCTATCGTCCTAGTGGATGCTGGGGTTCCTGAAAGGACCATGGGGAATAGCGGCTCCGCAGGAGACAGGGCACAAAAAGTAAAGCTTTTCCAGATCAGGTGGTGTGCACTGGCTCCTCCCCCTATGACCCTCCTCCAGACTCCAGTTAGATTTTTGTGCCCGGCCGAGAAGGGTGCAATCTAGGTGGCTCTCCTAAAGAGCTGCTTAGAGAAAGTTTAGCTTAGGTTTTTTATTTTACAGTGAGTCCTGCTGGCAACAGGATCACTGCAACGAGGGACTGAGGGGAGAAGAAGTGAACTCACCTGCGTGCAGGATGGATTGGCTTCTTGGCTACTGGACATTAGCTCCAGAGGGACGATCACAGGTACAGCCTGGATGGTCACCGGAGCCGCGCCGCCGGCCCCCTTGCAGATGCTGAAGTTAGAAGAGGTCCAGAATCGGCGGCTGAAGACTCTGACAGTCTTCTAAAGGTAGCGCACAGCACTGCAGCTGTGCGCCATTTTCCTCTCAGCACACTTCACACGCTGTCACTGAGGGTGCAGGGCGCTGGGGGGGGGCGCCCTGGGAGGCAAATGTAAACCTATATACTGGCTAAAAATACCTCACATATAGCCCCCAGAGGCTATATGGAGATATTTAACCCCTGCCAAACTTCACTAAAGAGCGGGAGACGAGCCCGCCGTAAAAGGGGCGGGGCCTATCTCCTCAGCACACAGCGCCATTTTTTCTCTCACAGAAAGGCTGGAGAGAAGGCTCCCAGGCTCTCCCCTGCACTGCACTACAGAAACAGGGTTTAAACAGAGAGGGGGGGCACAAATTGGCGATATAAATATATATATAAAGATGCTATTAGGGAGAAACACTTATATAAGGTTGTCCCTATGTAATTATAGCGTTTTTGGTGTGTGCTGGCAAACTCTCCCTCTGTCTCTCCAAAGGGCTAGTGGGGTCCTGTCCTCTGTCAGAGCATTCCAGGTGTGTGTGCTGTGTGTCGGTACGTGTGTGTCGACATGTATGAGGACGATGCTGGAGGAGGCGGAGAAATTGCCTGTAATGGTGATGTCACTCTCTAGGGAGTCGACACCGGAATGGATGGCTTATTTAGGGAATTACGTGAGAATGTCAACACGCTGCAAGGTCGGTTGACGACATGAGACGGCCGACAAACAATTAGTAACGGTCCAGGCGTCTCAGAAACACCGTCAGGGTTTTTTTATAAAAAACGCCCATTTGCCTCAGTCGGTCGACACAGACACAGACACGGACACTGAATCCAGTGTCGACGGTGAATAAACAAACGTATTCCTCATTAGGGCCACACGTTAAGGGCAATGAAGGAGCTGTTACATATTTCTGATACTACAAGTACCACAAAAAAGGGTATTATGTGGAAGTGAAAAAACTACCTGTAGTTTTTCCTGAATCAGATAAAATAAAATGAAGTGTGTGATGATGCGTGGGTTTACCCCGATAGCAAATATTGGCGTTATACCTTTTCCCGCCAGAAGTTAGGGCGCGTTGGGAAACACCCATTAGGGTGGATAAGGCGCTCACACGCTTATCAAGTGGCGTTACCGTCTCCAAATACGGCCGCCCTCAAGGAGCCAGCTGATAGGCAGCTGGAAAAATATCCTAAAAAGTATATACACACAGACGGTGGTTATACTGCGACCAGCGATCGCCATCAGCCTGGAGATGCAGTGCTGGGTTGGCTTGGTCGAATTCCCTGACTAAAAATATTTTATTGATATAGAGCATTTAATAGGATGCATTCTATATATATGTATGCGAGATGCACAGAGGGATATTTGCACTCTGGCATCAAGATAAGTGCGTTGTCCATATCTCCCAGAAGATGTCATGGACACGACAGTGGTCAGGTGATACAGATCCCATACGGCACATGGAAGTATTGCCGTATAAAGGGAAGGAGTTATTTGGGGTCGGTCCGTCGGACCTGGGGGCCACGGCCACAGCTGGGAAATCCAACCTTTTTACCCCAAGTTACATCTCAGCAGAAAAAGACACTGTCTTTTCAGCCTCAATCCTTCCGTTCCCATGTGGGCAAGCGGGCAAAAGGCCAGTCATATCTGCCCAGACATAGAGGAAAGGGAAGTAGACTGCAGCAGGCAGCCCCTTCCCAGGAAAAGAAGCCCTCCACCAGTGGGGGGGTAGTCTCAAGAGTCTCAGCGCGCAGTGGGATCACTCGCAAGTTGACCCCTAGATCATACAAGTATTATCCCAGGGGTACAGATTGGAGAGTCGAGACATTTTTTCCTCGCAGGTTCCTGAAGCCTGCTTTACCAACGGCTCCCTCCGACAAGGAGGCAGTATTGGAAAAAAATTCACAAGCTGTATTTCCAGCAGGTGATAATCAAAGTACCCCTCCTACAACAAGGAAAAGGGTATTAGTCCTCCACACTATATTGTGGTACTGAAGCCAGACGGCTTGGTGAGACATAGTCTAAATCTGAAATCTTTGAACACTTACATAAAAAGGTTCAAATCAAGATGGAGTCACTCAGAGCAGTGATAGAGAACCGGAAAAAAGGGGACTATATGGTGTCCCTGGACATCAAGGATTACCTCCATGTCCAAATTTGCCCTTCTCAACAAGGGTACCTCTGGTTCGTGATACAGAACTGTCAATATCAGTTTCAGACGCTGCCGTTGAATTATCCACGGCACCCCGGGCCTTTACCAAGGTAATGGCCGAAAAGATGATTCTTAAAAGAAGAAAGGCATCTAAATTATCCCTTACTTGGACGATATCCTGAAAGGGACAAGTTTCCAGAGAACAGTTGGAGGTCGGAAAAGAACTATCTAAAGTAGTTCTACGACAGCACGAGTGGATTCTAAATATTCCAAAAATCGCAGCTGTTTTCCGATGATACGTCTGCTGTTCCTAGGAATGATTCTGGGCATAGTCCAGAAAGAGGTATTTCTCCTGGAGGGGAAAGCCAGGGAGTTATCCGACCTAGTCAGAAACCTCCTAAATCCAGGCCAAGTATCAGTGCATCAATGCACAGGAGTCCTGGGAAAAATGGTGGCTTCTTACGAAGCGATTCCATTCGGCAGATCTCACGCAAAAACTTTTCAGGGGGATTTGCTGGACGAATGGTCCGGATCGCATCTTCAGATGCATCAGCGGATAACCCTGTCTCCAAGGACAAGGGTGTCTCTTCTGTGGGGGCTGCAGAGTGCTCATCTTCTAGAGGGCAGCACATTCAGCATTCAGGACTGTGTTCTGGTGACCACGGATGCCAGCCTGAGAGGCTGGGGAACAGTCACACAAGGAAGAAATTTCCAAGGAAGTGTGGTCAAGTCTGGAGATTTCTCTCCACATGAATATACTGGAGCTAAGGGCAATTTACGATGCTCTGAGCCTAGGAAGACCTCTGCTTCAAAGTCAACCGGTGCTGATCCAGTAGGACATCATCATGGCAGTCGCCCACGTAAACAGACGGGGCGGCACAAGAAGCAGGAGGGCAATGACAGCAAGGATTCTTCGCTGGGCGAAAGATCATGTGATAACACTGTCAGCAGTGTTCATTCCGGGAGTGGACAACTAGGAAGATTTCCTCAGCATAAATGAATTCCACCCGGAAAAGTGGGAACTTCATCTGGAAGTTTCCACATGTTTGTAAACCGTTGGGAAAGACCAAAGGTGGTTATGATGGCGTCCCACATGAAGCGCCAGGTCTAGAGACCCTCAGGCAATAGCTGGGACGCTCTGGTAACACCGTGGGTGTACCAGTCGGTGTATGTGTTCCCTCCTCTGCCTTTCATACCCAGGGTATGGAGAATGATAGGAAGGAGAGGAGTAAGAACTATACTCGTGGTTCCGGTTTGGGCCAAGAAGAACTTGGTACCCGGAACTTCAAGAGATACTGGAAAGGATCTTGATTCAGCAAGAATCATGTCTGTTCCATGACTTACCGCAGCTGCGTTGACGCCAGGGCGGGTGAACGCCGGATCCTAAGGGAAAAAGGCATTCCGGAAGAGGTCATCCCTACCCTGGTCAGAGCCAGGAAGGAGGTGACCGCACAACATTATCACCGCTTAGGTGAAAATATGTTCCATGGTGTGAGGCCAGGAAGGCTCCACGGAAGAATTTCAACTAGGTTAATTCCTACATTTCCTGCAAGCAGGAGTGTATATGGGTCTCAAATTGGGGTCCATTAAGGTTCAAATTTCGACCGGTCGATTTTCTTCCAGAAAGAAATTGGCTTCAGTTCCTGAAGTCCAGAAGTTGTTAAGGGAGTACTGCATATACAACCCCTTTTTGATGTCTCCAGTGGCACTGGGCGATCTCAACGTAGTTTGGGATTCCTAAAATCACATTGTTTTACACAACTCAATTCTGTGGATTTGATATGTCTCACATGGAAAGTGACCATGCTGTTGGTCCTGGCCTCGGCCAGGCGAGTGTCAGAATTGGCGGCTTTATCTCACAAAGCCATATCTGATTGTCCATTCGGACAGAGCAAAGCTGTGGACTCGTCCCCAGTTTCTCCCTAAGGTGGTGTCAGCGTTTCACCTGAACCAGCTTATTGTGGTGCCTGCGGCTACTAGGGACTTGGAGGACTCCAAGTTGCTGGATGTTGTCAGGGCCCTGAAAATATAGTTTCCAGGTCGGCTGGAGTCAGGAAATCTGACTTGCTGTTTATCCTGTATGCACCCAACAAGCTGGGTGCTCCTGCTTCTAAGCAGACTATTGCTCGTTGGATTTGTAGTACAATTCAGCTTGCACATTCTGTGGCAGGCTTGCCACAGCAAAAAATATGTAAATGCCCATTCCACAAGGAAGGTGGGCTCATCTTGGGCGGCTGCCCGAGGGGTCTCGGCATTACAACTCTGCCGAGCAGCTACGTGGTCGGGGGAGAACACGTTTGTAAAATTTTACAAATTTGATACCCTGGCAAAAGAGGACCTGGAGTTCTCTCATTCGGTGCTGCAGAGTCATCCGCACTCTCCCGCCCGTTTGGGAGCTTTGGTATAATCCCCATGGTCCTTTCAGGAACCCCAGCATCCACTAGGACGATAGAGAAAATAAGAATTTACTTACCGATAATTCTATTTCTCGGAGTCCGTAGTGGATGCTGGGCGCCCATCCCAAGTGCGGATTATTCTGCAATACTTGTACATAGTTATTGTTACAAAAATCGGGTTATTGTTGTAGGAAGCCGTCTTTCAGAGGCTCCTTTTGTTATCATACTGTTAACTGGGTTTAGATCACAAGTTGTACGGTGTGATTGGTGTGGCTGGTATGAGTCTTACCCGGGATTCAAAATCCTCCCTTATTGTGTACGCTCGTCCGGGCACAGTACCTAACTGGAGTCTGGAGGAGGGTCATAGGGGGAGGAGCCAGTGCACACCACCTGATCTGGAAAAGCTTTACTTTTTGTGCCCTGTCTCCTGCGGAGCCGCTATTCCCCATGGTCCTTTCAGGAACCCCAGCATCCACTACGGACTCCGAGAAATAGAATTATCGGTAAGTAAATTCTTATTTTCTGGTTAATTAGATAAGGAATGCAATTATCCTTATAACTAGGAGCAGCAGTATCTATTAGTGTTTAGTTAAGGAATCTCCACTTTTTCAGCATTTGCTGGCGCCCTATCGCATGCACGGGGGATTCCACGATATAAAAAGTGGGATATCCTGTGGATACAATTTGTCCTCTGTAAAGCCGCCTGCCTCATCAGCTATGTGCATTTACAGGCACTTAAGTATTCTACATGTCATTTTAGACAGTGTTAGTTAAGAACAAGTGTACTGTTATCTGAATATTTAGTACAAGTATTCTGTGATATACATCCACTATCTACTGTGCATTGTTATATCTATACCCGTACATATTTATATGTAGTTTTACTAGTCCAGTGCAGTTTTATTGTTTATATGTTATAACTTCTGCATTGTACATGTAACTGAGTGTGCCTGTAGCTCTCTCTCTCTCTCGCACTCTCTCTCTCTCTCGCGCCCTCTCTCTCGCGCCCTCTCTCTCTCTTGCGCTCTCGCGCGCTCGTCATACGTCAGGAATCCTGGTCATCTCCAGGAAATAAATTTTCCCTGTCTAAAAAGATGCTAGCTCGTTATTCTATCCCTGCGGAGTTGAGTAACGAGTGGCAAACTCCACCGCCGGTGGACTCTCATGTCTCCTGTCTGGTGGTGTCATCTACTCTGCATGTCACTACTGTCACCTCACTGAAGGAACCGACGGATAAGCGTGTGGAGGGATGCCTGAAGTTTACTCCCTTATAGGTGCTGTGCATAGACCCACTATGGCAGCCTCCTGGGCTGTGAGAGGTATTGAAGCATGGGTTCAGGCAATTGAGGATGAGCTGCCTCAGGATTTTTCTGACACTGCCAGACAATATCTGTCTTATATTACCACAGCCTCCCACTATATTCAGGAGGCGGCCTCTGATGCAGGTGTAATGGCGGCCAAGGCGTCTACTACGTCTATCCTGGCTCGTAAAATTATGTGGTTGAGGTCCTGGAAGGTGGACCTGGACTCCAAAAAGACCTTGGAGGTTCTCCCTTTTAAAGGAGACATGCTATTTGGGGAGGATCTGAACAAGATTGTAACTGACTTGGCTACTGCTAAGACTGCGTGTCTCCGAAATACAAATCCTTCTGCTCCGAAGGCAAAGAGTACCACCTTTCGTTCCTTTCGACCTCCAGGGAAAGCAAAGGGTCAAGCGTATCAGTGACAGGCTCGTGTTTCCAAGACCACTAAGCCTAAATCTAAACAATCCTGGGCCGCACATCAGCCTGCTTCCAAACAAGACAAGCCTGCTGCATGACGGGACGGGCCTTCCCCTGGGGGACCACAGGGTGGGAGGCCGACTTCTGCAGTTCGCCCAGGCCTGGTTAAAGACCACTTTGGACGCCTGGGTGCGGGAAGTTGTCTCTCACGGGTACACAATCTCTTTCAAGAGATGTCCCCTTCGCCAATTTTGCACAACGGTTATCCCTGCGGATCTGTTAAAAGCGCAAGCTCTACACTTGGTTGTACAATCCATCCTGGACACAGGAGTGGTAGTGCCGGTACCTCTGTCCCAGGGAGGCAGGGATACTATTTAGCCCTGTTTCTAGTTCTAAAGCCAAATGCGTCCTTCCGGCCTATACTCAACCTCAAACCATTGAACAAATTTGTGAGAGTGTCCAAATTCCGTATGGAAACTCTGCGCTCTAATGTACTGGCCATGGAACCCGAAGACTTATATGGTATCCCTGGACATACAGGATGCTTACCTGCATATTACTATTTCCATGTCACATCAGCAGTATCTGCGGTTTGCTAATGGCAACCTACATTATCAATTCCAGGCCCTGCCATTTGGATTGACCACGGCCCCTCGAATATTCACCAAGGTAATGGCCGTGATGACGGCTCTTCTCCGTCGTCAGGGAATCAGGATCCTGCCATACCTGGACGACTTGCTGATCCTGCTGAACTCCCAAGAGGTTCTCCTCAGTCAGCTGGACCTGACCGTCCAATTCCTACAAGCCCACGGGTGGCTCATCAACTGGAAAAAGTCCTCGCTGGTCCCTGCTCGGAGCATGGTGCACCTGGGGGCACTACTGGACACACAGGCAGAGATTGTTTCTGTCTCCAGAGAAAGTCCTGAAACTTCAGGACAGGATCAGATACTTCCTCTCTTGCCCAAGAGTGTCGATACACTCGGCGATGCAAGTACTAGGACTCATGGTGTCAGCTTTCGACATGGTAGAGTACGCTCAATTTCATTCCCGCCCTCTGCAGAGGTTAATCCTTTCCAAGTGGGACGGCCTGCCTCTTCGGATCAGGTCTCAAATGATCTCCTTGACTCCGGAGGTTCGTCTGTCAGTGAACTGGTGGCTACAGGACCAACAGTTGAGCAGGGGCCGTTCCTTCTGGATCTCCAACTGGGTCCTCCTGATAATGGACGCCAGTCTGCGAGGTTGGAGCACGGTGTTGGAGCAACACTCTCTCCAGGGTCGGTGGACCATGGAGGAATCTTTCCTCCCAATAAACATTCTGGAATTGCGGGCAGTGTTCAATGTGCTGACACTTGCCCTGCCTCTGGTACAGAACAGGCCTGTTCAAGTACAATCAGACAACGCCACCACGGTGGTGTACATAAATCATCAAGACTGCAGTTGAAGCTGCATGGCAATGCTGGAAGTATCAAAAATTCTCCGTTGGGCAGAATGGCATCTGCCAGCAATATCGGTAGTGTTCATCCCTGGAGTCCTCAACTGGGAAGCGGATTTCCTCAGTTGTCAGCACGTTCTTGCCGGAGAGTGGAGTCTTCATCCGGAAGTCTTTCAACTCCTAGTGAACAAGTGGGGCCTACCAGATGTAGACCTGATGGCGTCTTGACACAATCACAAGGTTCCGGTCTTCGGATCAAGAACAAGGGATCCTCAAGCAGCGTTTGTGGACGCACTGGCAATTCCATGGAACTTTCGGCTGCCATACGTGTTCCCTCCAGTGTCACTCCTGCCAAGGGTTCTACGGAAGTTCAAGCAAGAAAGAGGAATACTACTTCTAGTTGCTCTAGCGTGTCCCAAACGGCATTGGTTCTCAGACCTGCAGGGTCTATCGATAGAGCGTCCTCTTCTACTTCCTCAACGCCCAGACCTCCTCGTTCAGTGACCTTGTGTTTACCTAGACCTGGCCAGACTGGCTTTGACGGCGTGGCTCTTGAAGCTTCACTCCTGAGGGCCAAGGGATTCTCAGATTCGGTTATTCAAACTGTGTTGAAGGCCCGCAAGCCGGCTTTTGCACGGATTTATTACAGGGTCTGGAACTCTTACATCACATGGTGTGCTGCTAAGAATTATGATGCCTATTCGTTCAGTACTTCTAGACTTTTGGTTTTTCTGCAACAAGGCCTAGATTTGGGCCTTCGTCTTGTCTCCCTGAAGATTCTAATATCTGCCTTGTTGGTGTGGTTTCAGAGGAAAATTACGTCTATTCCTGACGTTCATACTTTCACTCAGGGCGTTTTACGGATTCAGCCTCCTTTTGTCCCTCCTGTGGCTCCATGGGATCTGTCTGTTGTCTTAAATTCCCTACAAGAGTCTCCATTTGAACCTCTTGAGTCTGTGGATCTAAAATGTCTTACACTTTTTAGGTCGTGTTTTTACTGGCTATTGCTTCTGCTGGGAGGGTGTCGGACTTAGTCGCCTTGTCCTGTCGTCCACTTTTTCTGATTTTTCACCGTGACCGGGCAGTTCTTCGTACTCGCCCTGGTTCGCTACCTAAGGTGGTATCATCTTTTCATCTTAACCAAGAGATTGTGGTTCTGGCCTTTATCTCTTCTGGTTTGTCCTCCAAAGAGCGGTCTTTGGATGTGGTACGGGCTCTCCGTTTTTACGTAGAGAGGACTGCCTCCCTCAGGAGGTCAGATACCCTTTTCTGCTGCGGGGTACACTTGGCTCCACAGGGAATGACATTGGGGTGTAGAGTAGGATCTTGATCCGAGGCACCAACAGGCTAAAAGCTTTGATTGTTCCCAGAATGCATAGCGCCGCCTCCTCTATAACCCCGCCTCCGTCCACTGGAGCTCAGTTTGTAAGTTAGTGCCATGCAGTAAGCATGCATTTAACAGGAGGGCTGCCTTAGGCAGCCTATTGATAGCTTTTTTTGAAGAAAGGACAGAAGAATTTTTCTAACAAAACTTCAGGGCTGCAGCATGTAAAGTCTCATAGACATGCAGTGCAGGCATACAACAGGGAGACTGTTCCAGCAGCGCTGAGGAGAGCTTTTAAAGTGAAAAATTAAGACTTCAAGGGCTGCAGTAGAGGCACTGTAAGTGTTAGATGTCAGTCAGACATCTCCTGCTGCAGCTCCATCACCTCCCCCAGTGGCGCTGTACACTCCCGCGCCCTGGTTGCCATGTACCTACGTCGGAGGCTCCGGTTTCTCTCAAGTTAGTCACACACACCATCGCTGCTCTCCAGGATCACGTGGCCGCACTCAGGGAGGAGGTAAGTGGGTCCCCCAGACGGGACCCGCTGGAAATCGCAATCCCGCGCTGGCGTAGACACTGTGGCAGTACAGGGACCCCACTAGACCACCAGGGCAAGGGCACAGGTCGGTTTTGATAAAAAAATGTTTATTATATAGCCCACAGTGCCCAGTGGTGAAGTCCAGCAGGGGGATAAGGCTTTGACCTGTAGCCCCTCCCCCAGCCCAAGGGCACCATTTAGAGTAAATGTTCCCGCCCTGAAGCTGCATATCTCTCTCTCCCTCACTCCCTGTCAGCGTTTGGGCGCCATTAGGTCAAGCTGAGCTGATCCTGGGACTGTTTGGGCAAATCCTCCTCTGTAAAGCCGCCTGCTGACAGTGTTAGTTAAGAAAGAGTGCATTTAGTCAGGGTTATATAGTACAAGTACCCTGTGATATACATCCAGTCTTTACTGTGCATTGTTATATCTATTCAGTGTATAGCTATACTTAGTACTACTCTGTATTGCTAGTCCAGTGCAGTTTTATTGCATGTCATAATTTCTGCATTGTACAATGTGACTGTGTATGTGTGCATATAGCTGCTGTGTGACCTCCATTTCGTGTATCTCACTCAGATTGCTATCCCCATGTTCCATAATCTGAGGGGGCTAGGTGCATCAGGTTTATCATTTAATATAGGTATATCACAAGATATACTCTGTGTGTATTTTTCTCTGTGATTTTTAGTCACCATGGCCCTCATTCCAAGTTGTTCGCTCGCAAGCTGCTTTTAGCAGCATTGCACATGCTAAGCCGCCGCCTACTGGGAGTGAATCTTAGCTTAGCAGAATTGCGAACGAAAGATTCTCAAAATTGCGAATAGAAATTTCTTAGCAGTTTCTGAGTAGCTCGACACTTACTCTGCCACTGCGATCAGTTCAGTCAGTTTCGTTCCTGGTTTGACGTCACAAACACACCCAGCGTTCGCCCAGACACTCCCCCGTTTCTCCAGCCACTCCCGCGTTTTTCCCAGAAACGGCAGCGTTTTTTCACACACACCCATAAAACGGTCAGTTTCAGCCCAGAAACACCCACTTCCTGTCAATCACACTCCGATCACCAGAACGAAGAAAATTCCTCGTAATGCCGTGAGTAAAATACCTAACTGTTGAGTAAAATAACTAAGCGCATGCGCTCTGCGAACATTGCGCATGCGCAGTAAGCGACTAATCGCAAAATAGAGAAAATCGGCAACGAGCGAACAACTCTGAATGAGGGCCCTTATACCTCTTGAATTCCCTGTTTGTGCTGTTACACTGCACAGGGGGTTCTTGTCAGGTATTGTGCTGCTGATATTGTACTGGGTTGCCCTGCATTGAGCTTTCGGGTATGTCAGCTACAAAGGGCAATGGTGCTTGGGCTGATCCCACATTGGGGGTAATTCTGAGTTGATCGCAGCAGGAATTTTGTTAGCAGTTGGGCAAAACCATGTGCACTGCAGGAAGGGCAGATATAACATGTGCAGAGAGAGTTAGATTTGGGTGTGGTGTGTTCAATCTGCAATCTAAATTGCAGTGTAAAAATAAAGCAGCCAGTATTTACCCTGCACAGAAACAAAATAACCCACCCAAATCTAACTCTCTCTACAAATGTTATATCTGCCCCCCCCTGCAGTGCACATGGTTTTGCTCAACTGCTAAAAAATTCCCTGCTGCGATCAACTTGGAATTCCCCCCATTGTGTGGTGGTGACGCTGCAGACACATTTGAGGAAAATATAGCAGCTGAGGGTTCAGGTTCTGGGGGTTCCTTACCCCCCAGTGGGATCGTAGCAACGAGGGTTCAAAATGACCCACCTTGGGCTACCTTCTCCACGCTATTGAATACGCTGGTAACTATACTAACGCCCCCTATGGGACCTCCCGTGCCAGTACAACCGCTTATGGTCCCCGCGGTTAACCCGCCATGGGCAGATCAATTGTCTGCTCAGTTACAGCACTTGAACCAATCACTGACTACTCAGAAGTCTAACCTTCGCCCGCCTAAGACCAAGGGGTCCTCTAAGCGGGCCATTACTTCCTCACAATCCACCAACGTCCCAGACACCTCGTCTGAGGAAGATGGCGTTTATACTGACTCCACAGATTCTGATCCTGACGCTTCTGATGGGGAATCTGTTTCACAGGTGAATGTTCCTGACTTGTTGGAGGCTATCAGGCTCATTCTTCAAATTACTGATGACCTGATGCTGCCCCTAGGAAACCAGACAGATTTAAACGTCAGAAAGTGGTTAAACAAGTTTTACCTCATTCTGACCATTTAGTTGATATACGTCTGGAATCCTGGGAAAATCCAGGAAAGAAATTCACGCCTCACAAGGAGATGCTGGCTCGCTATCCCCTCGCTGCGGAGCTAAGTAAAAATTGGAAAACACCCCCGCCAGTGGATTCGCAGGTGGCGCGGCTGGTGGTATCCTCAGCTCTTCCAGTAACTACCGTCACGTCCCTGAAAGAACCGACGGATAAGTGTGTGGAGGGTTGTTTAAAGGCGATTTACACCATAGCAGGTGTTGCACATCAGCCCACCATTGCAGCGACATGGGCTGCAGAGGCTATTGAAGCGTGGGCTCAGGAGTTGGAAGCTGAGTTGTCTTCCAACGCTTCTGATCATGCTAGACAATGCTTATTGTATATTGTCACAGCTTCTCATTACATTAAAGAGGCGGCTTCTGATGCCGGTATTCTGGCATCCAAGGCTTCTCGCCGGATTCTATGGTTGAGGTCCTGGTCTGTGGATCTGGACTCTAAGAAAACCCTGGAGGTACTCCTTTTTAAGGGAGACATCCTTTTCGGAGAAGACCTCAACAAGATAGTGGCTGACTTAGCTTCTGCTAAAACAGCTTGTCTACCTAGTGCTGCTCCTTCTGTACCGAAGGCTAAAAGTACTTCCTTTCGCTCCTTTCGTCCTTCAGGGAAAGCAAAAGGTCAGGCGTACCCGAAACAGGCTCGCACTTCCAAACCCAATAAGCCCAAACCCAATTGGGCCTGGGCTGCCCGTCAGCCTGCTTCTAAGACTGACAAGCCTGCCGCATGACGGGGCGGGCCTCCCTTTGGGGGATCCCAGGGTGGGGGGCCGACTTCTAGGGTATACCCAGGAATGGTTGAGGACCACTTCCGATGCCTGGGTACGGGAAGTCGTCACTCGAGGTTACGCCGTATTCTTCAAAAATCGTCCCCCTCATCGATTTTACCTGACAGACGTCCCTTCGGATCCGGTGAAGGCAAAAACTTTTCATTCGGTGGTACAGTCCCTCCTGGACACAGGAGTGGTAGTACAGGTGCCTCTGGCTCAGAGAGGCAAGGGGTACTGTTCACCGCTGTTCCTAGTCCCGAAACCGAATGGGTCCTCCTGGCCCATTCTCAATGGAAACCTCCATTACCAATTTCGGGCTTTACCTTTTGGTTTGACCACGGCTCCGCTAGTGTTCACCAAGGTCATGGCGGTAATGACGGCTGTACTCCGCAGTCAAGGGGTCAGGATTCTACCGTACCTGGACGGTTTGTTGATCCTGGCAAATTCCCCAGAAGTTCTCCTACGCCATCTGGATCTGACCATCCAGTTTCTGCAAGCCCACGGGCGGCTCATCAACTGGAAGAAATCTTCCCTGGTCCCTGCTCAGAGCATGGTGCACCTGGGGGCATTTTTGGACACGCACAACCAGCGGTTGTTCTTGTCTCAGGAGAAAGTCCTGAAGCTTCAGGACAGGATTTGATGCTTCCTATCTCGTCCGCAATTGTCGATACATTCGGCGGTGCAAGTACTAGATCTCATGGTGTATGCTTTCGACATGGTGAGTACGCTCTATTCCATTCCCGCCCTCTGCCGAAGCTGATTCTTGCCAAGTGGGACGGCCTGCCTGACCGGATCAGATCTCACATGATCTCCTTGTCTCCGGAGGTCCGCCTGTCACTGAGCTGGTGGCTTCAGGACCAACGATTGAGCAGGGGCCTTCCCTTTTGGATAACCAACTGGGTCCTGCTGACGACGGATGCCAGTCTGAGAGGTTGGGGTGCGGTGATGGAACATCACTCTTCAGGGTCGGTGGACCAAGGAGGAGTCTTTGCTCCCGATAAATATACTGGAACTGCGGGCAGTGTTCAATGCGTTGACAATGGCCCAGCATCTAATACAGAACAGACCTGTTCAAGTAGAGTCGGACAACGCCACCACGGTGGCGTACATAAATCATTAAGGCGGCACTCGAATCCGCATGGCAATGAGGGAAGTATCACGGATACTTCAGTGGGCGGAGCGCCATCTGCCGGCCATATCAGCAGTGTTAATTCCGGGCGTCCTGAACTAGGAAGCGGACTATCTCAGTCGTCAGGACGTACACGTCGGAGAGTGGAGCCTCCATCCGGAGGTGTTTCAACTTCTCGTGTACACGTCGGGTCTTCCAGATGTGGATCTGATGGCGTGTCAACACAGTCATAAGGTTCCGGTCTTCGGAGCAAGGACAAGGGATCCTCAAGCTGCATTTGCTCTGGCATGGATGCTCTGGCAATTGCATGGAACTTTCAGCTTCCGTAAGTGTTCCCTCCGGTGTCACTCCTGCCCAGAGAAATACGGAAGTTCAAGCAAGAAGGAGGAAACCTGCTTCTGGTCGCTCCAGCGTGGCCCAGACGGCACCGGTTCTCCGATCTACTGGTTCTCTCGTGGGATAGGCCCCTTCTACTTCCACAACATCCAGACCTCCTCGTTCAAGGCCCTTGTGTTTAACAGGATTTGGCCCGTCTGGCTTTGACGGCATGGCTCTTGAAGCTTCCGTCCTGAGGGCCAAGGGCTTTTCTGAGGCGGTCATTCAAACTATGTTGAAGGCCCATAAGCCGGCTTCTGCTCGGATCTACCATAGGGTCTGGAATGCTTACTTTACTTGGTGTGCGTCTCACAATCATGACGTTTTCAAGTTTAGTACGGCCTTTCTACAACAGGGCCTGGACTTAGGCCTGCGTCTGGCCTCCCTCAAGGTTCACATTTCTTCCTTGTCGGTTTGGTTTCAGAGGAAAATTGCTACCCTACCTGATGTACATACATTCACTCAGGGCCTGTTGCGGATCCAGCCTCCTTATGTGCCACCTGTGGCCCCTTGGGACTTGTCGGTGGTTTTGGAGGCCTTACAAGAGTCTCCATTCGAACCTCTTGCATCTGCTGACCTTAAGTGGCTTTCCATTAAGGTCCTATTTTTGCTGGCGATTGCTTCAGCTAGAAGGGTCTCAGACTTGGGTGCCTTATCCTGTAAGTCTCCCTATTTGATTTTTCACCATGAGTGGGCAGTTCTTAGAACGCGGCAAGGTTATTTACCAAAGGTGGTGTCTTCCTTCCACCTTAACCAGGAGATTGTGGTTCCGGCCTTTTAATTCTCCTGAGTTGTCTACCAAAGAGCGGTCTTTGGATGTGGTACGGGCTCTCCATATCTATGTGAAGAGAACTGCCTACATTAGGAAATCTGATTCTCTTTTTGTACTGTTTGGTTTTCACAAATGTGGCTGGCCTGCTTCAAGCAGACTCTGGCCAGGTGGATTAGAATAGTGATTGCACATGCTTATGTACAGGCTGGTCGTCCAGCTCCTGCTACCATTACGGCCCATTCTACTCGTTCGGCTTGAACATTTTTGGGCGGCCCACCGTGGTGCGACCCTTGAACAATTGTGCAAGGCAGCTACGTGGTTCTCAGGGAACATGTTTATAAGGTTCTATGCCTTCGATACCTCCGCCTCCCAGGATGCTTCCTTTGGACGCCGGGTTCTTGTGCCTGCTACAGTGTGTCCCCTCCCATAAGGAACTGCTTTAGGACATCCCCGATGTTAATCCTTGTAGAGCCCAGTGTACCCCGCAGCAGAAAACGAGATTTATGGTAAGAACTTACCGTTGTTAAATCTTTCTGCGAGGTACACTGGACTCTATAAGGCGCCCACCCTGACGCACTTAGCTTCTTTGGGTTGGTATTGGCATAGCCGCTGACACCCTCTCCTGTGGTGAGTGTGTGGTGTAATTGGCTACGAGCGATTGTCGTCTCTGGTACCTGCTACTGCATTGGGCTGGTTAACGAAACTGAGCTCCTGTGCACGGAGGCGGGGTTATAGAGGAGGCGGCGCTGTGCATCTTGGGAAAAGTCAAAAGCTTTGAGCCTGTTGGTGCCTCAGAACAAGATCCTACTCTACACCCCGATGTTAATCCTTGTGGAGCCCAGTGTACCTCGCAGAAAGAGATTTAACAACGGTAAGTTCTTACCATAAATCTCGTTTTCTCGTAGTCCGTAGTGGATACTGGGCGCCTGCCTCAGTGCTTCGATTTCTGCTTACCTGATGTGTTTCTGGTTGGTCCGCAGTGGTGGTCCCTTTTCCATGTTGGGTTAGCATTGTTATCCTGTGTTATGGTTGGTGTTGCTTTCCTCTGTTCCGGTTAGCACTACTATTGTGTTATGGTTGTGAGTTGGCTCGTTGCCTCACCGTTGTTTATATATGTGTATTTGTATCCTCTCATGGTATGTCCGTCTCCTTGGGCACAGTTTCCTAGACTGAGTCTGGTAGGAGGGACATAGAGGGGAGGAGCCAGCACACACTAAATGTTTCTTAACGTACCAGGCTCCACTGGACTCGATCTATACCCCACAGTACGAATGTACATTCCCCAGTATCCACTACGGACTACGAGAAAAGGAATTACCGGTAGGTTTAAATTCCTATTAATTATTTATTATTATTATTATTATTATTATCCTCTCAGCAGAAGAGGCTCTTGTAAGAAAGTACCTCTTAGCAGCAGAGGCTCCTGTAAGAAAGTGCCTCCCAGCAGCAGCGATTCTTGTAAGAAAGTGCCTTGCAGCAGCAGAGGCTTCTGTAAGAGGCTCCTGTAAGAAAGTACCTTTACAGCAGCAGAGGCTTCTGTAAGAAAGTCCCTCCCAGCGGCAGAGGCTTCTGTAAGAAAGTGCCTCCCAGCAGCAGTGGCTTCTGTAAGAGGCTCCTGTAAGAAAGTACCTTTACAGCAGCAGAGGCTCCTGTAAGAAAGTGCCTCCCAGCGGCAGAGGCTTCTGTAAGAAAGTGCCTTCCAGCGGCAGAGGCTTCTGCAAGAAAGTCCCTCCCAGCGGCAGAGGGTTCTGTAAGAAAGTGCCTCCCAGCAGCAGTGGCTTCTGTAAGAGGCTCCTGTAAGAAAGTACCTTTACAGCAGCAGAGGCTCCTGTAAGAAAGTGCCTCCCAGCGGCAGAGGCTTCTGTAAGAAAGTGCCTTCCAGCGGCAGAGGCTTCTGTAAGAAAGTCCCTCCCAGCGGCAGAGGCTCCTGTAAGAAAGTACCTTTACAGCAGCAGAGGATTCTGTAAGAAAGTGCCTCCCAGCGGCAGAGGCTTCTGTAAGAAAGTGCCTCCCAGCGGCAGAGGCTTCTGTAAGAAAGTGCCTCCCAGCGGCAGAGGCTTCTGTAAGAAAGTGCCTTCCAGTAGCAGAGGCTTCTGTAAGAATGTTGATGGTAATAATGACATTGTGCATATCAACAGTCACGCTGTTGACAGTACATTATAGTGCTTGGTTTAGGTATAGGGCTTAAATAGCGAAAAATGTTATGTCCACATGCCAAATTCTGAATGTCAACATAAAATACCACACCCCCTGTAAGAAAGTTAATCTAATGCTGCTATAAAAGTGGGTCACAGGGCATGATTCAGGTTTGTCAGAAAAGCAAAAAAGCACACAACTGGGCAAAACCATGTTGCACTGCAGGTGGGGAAGATGTAACACGCAGAGAGATTTCGATTTGGTGGGTTATGTTGTTTCTGTGCAGGACAGGGCTTAAAGTTAAGTTAATGTTTTCGGCACCTCTGCAAACTATAAATTAGTGCCCTACTTCCCATGCTTTTTAAAGGGACATTGATCTCACAAAGAAGCAGAGTGGTCACACAATAGTACCCCCAATTCAAATTACACCACACAGTAGCATAATCTCATTCACATTACACTGCATTAGGGGGGTAATTCAGACCTGCTCGTAGCAGTTGGGCAAAACCATGGGGGTGATTCCGAGTTGTTCGCTCGCTAGCTGCTTTTAGCAGCATTGCACACGCTAAGCCGCCGCCCTCTGGGAGTGTATCTTAGCTTAGCAGAATTGCGAACGAAAGATTAGCAGAATTGCGAAAAGAAATTTCTTAGCAGTTTCTGAGTAGCTCCAGACTTACTCAGCCATTGCGACCAGCTCAGTCCTTTTCGTTCCTGGTTTGACGTCACAAACACACCCAGCGTTTGCCCAACCACTCCCTCGTTTCTCCAGCCACTCCTGCGTTTTGCAACTCGAACGCCTGCGTTTTTCCGCACACTCTCATAAAACGGCCAGTTTCCGTCCAGAAACACCCACTTCCTGTCAATCACACTACGATCAGCACAGTGATGAAAAAGCTTCGTTATGCCGTGAGTAAAATACAAAACTTTTGTGTTAAATAACTAAGCGCATGCGCTCTGCGAACCTTGCGCATGCGCAGTAAGCTACTAATCGCAGTATAGCGAAAATCGGCAACGAGCGAACAACTCGGAATGACCCCCCATGTGCACTGCAGGCGGGGCAGATATAACTTGTGTAGAGAGAGTTAGATTTGATGGCATTGTCAACGGTCGGGATTCCGCCGTTGGTATTCTGACCGCTGGGATCCCGACCACCGGCATATCAACTGCATCCCTATGTAATTTGTAATCTGTCACTGGGGCAACTTGGTTGTTTTTTACATAGTGTGTATTAATGGGCGCTCAATGTAGCATTTCAATTGCTTTTGGGCGCCCATTAATTATAAAGCTTGTGCCTAAAAACACCAGCTAAAGCCCTCCCTGTCCCCTCTCTGTG
Source organism: Pseudophryne corroboree (assembly GCF_028390025.1). Classification (NCBI taxonomy): domain Eukaryota; kingdom Metazoa; phylum Chordata; class Amphibia; order Anura; family Myobatrachidae; genus Pseudophryne; species Pseudophryne corroboree. Next base: position 256,821,428 of record NC_086453.1, read on the forward strand.
CCTCGCACTCTATTGGTGGGCTGTACTAAGCATCGCATCCGTGATGCGGTACATCCTGCCACACATTGCTTACATACCTTTTGGGTATGTACTTAAAAATACAATGTAATTTGCAAAGGACAGCCCTCCCGAGTTGTCCTTAGCGATAGAAGGACTTCCGGGTTTGGGACCTTGTAGTCCTTCTGCGCATGCGCAGGGGACACGGTGGCCGCAGGGGATGTTGGGAGGGATCCAATTGGAGGAAAGGGGGCCCCAAATCTGTGCTTTGCTTAGGGCCCAATGAGGTCTAAATCCGCCTCTGGTCTCAGGGTGTGGAAGCTCTGATATATTCTATTAGCGAAGTCCTGAATATCCCAGATAAGAAGGCAGAGCCTGATGAAGAGTTGTTTTTTAATGTGAAACCTAAATCTATGACCACATTTCCTGTCTCAAAGGAATTAAACACTCTTTTTAAGGAGGCTAGGGTTAATCCTGACAAGAAATTTCAAACCTCTTTTCCCTTTCCTCCAGAGAATAGGTAAGTGTGTGAAAATCCCTCTAATGTGGATACCTCAGTGTCCAGGCTGCCTGTACCTGGCACTATCTCCCAGAAAGATCCTGCTGATCGTTAAACTTAAACTACGCTTAAATCCATTTTCTCTAACGTCTAGAGGATGCTGGGGACGCCGTAAGGACCATGGGGAGAGACGGGCTACGCTGGAGACATGGGCACTTTAAGAAAGAATTTAGTTCCTGGTGTGCACTGGCTCCTCCCTCTCTGCCCCTCCTCCAGACCTCAGTTTGATTCTGTGCCCAGAGGAGCTGGGTGCTTTTCAGTGAGCTCTCCTGAGTTTGCTGATAGAAAGTTTTTTGTTGGTTTTTTTATTTTCAGGGAGCTCTGCTGGCAACAGTCTCCCTGCATCGTGGGACTGAGGGGAGAGAAGCAGCCCTACTCTCTGAAGCTAGGTCCTGCTTCTTAGGCTACTGGACACCATTAGCTCCAGAGGGATCGGTACGCAGGATCTCACCCTCGCCGTCCGTCCCAGAGCCGCGCCGCCGTCCCCCTCGCAGAGCCGGAAGACTGAAGCCGGGTGAGTATGAGAAGCAAGAAGACTTCACAGGCGGCAGAAGATAACGCACAGCACTGCAGCTGTGCGCCATTGCTCCACACATCTACACATACTCCGGTCACTGTTAGGGTGCAGGGCGCAGGGGGGGGCCCTGGGCAGCATTTGGGACCTCATTCTGGCAAATGAACACATATATACAGCTGGGCACTGTATATATGTAGGAGCCCCTGCCAAAGAAATAAAATTTAAGCGGGACAGAAGCCCGCCGCCAAGGGGGCGGGGCTTCTCCCTCAGCACTCACCAGCGCCATTTTTTCTCCACAGCACAGCTGAGAGGAAGCTCCCCAGGCTCTCCCCTGCTGATACACGGTAGAAGAGGATTGAAAAGAGAGGGGGGGGGCACATAATTAGGCGCAAAAAAGTATATAAACAGCAGCTACTGGGTTAACATTAAGTTACTGTGTTATTCCTGTGTTATATAGCGCTGGGGTGTGTGCTGGCATACTCTCTGTCTCTCCAAAGGGCCTCGTGGGGGAACTGTCTTCAGAAAGGACATTCCCTGTGTGTGTGGTGTGTCGGTACGCTTGTGTCGACATGTCTGATGTGGAAGGCTATGTGGGAGAGGAGCGGGAGCAAATGAATGTGGTGTCTCCGCTGACGGCGCCGACACCTGATTGGATGGATATGTGGAAGGTTTTAAATGATAATGTAAATTCCTTGCATAAAAGATTAGACAAGGCTGATGCATTGGGACAGGCAGGGTCTCAACCCGTGCCTGATCCTATGTCGCAGGGACCGTCGCGGTCTCATAAGCACCCACTATCCCAAATTGTTGACACAGATACCGACATGGATTCTGACTCCAGTGTCGATTACGATGATGCAAAGTTACAGCCAAAGTTCGCTAAATCACTCCGATATATGATTATAGCAATTAAGGAGGTTTTGCAGATCACAGAGGAAACCCCTGTCCCGGACACAAAGGTTTATATGTATAAGGGAAAGAAACCTGAGGTAACTTTTCCCCCCTCACACGAACTGAATGAGTTATGTGAAAAAGCTTGGGAATCTCCAGATAAAAAACTGCAGATTTCCAAACGGATTCTTATGGCGTATCCTTTCCCGCCAACAGACAGGTTACGATGGGAATCCTCCCCTAGGGTGGACAAAGCTTTAACACGCTTATCCAAAAAGGTAGCCCTGCCGTCCCAGGATACGGCTACCCTCAAGGATACTGCTGATCGCAAACAGGAGGGTACCCTGAAGTCCATTTATACACATTCAGGTACCTTGCTCAGACCGGCAATCGCGTCGGCTTGGGTCTGTAGTGCAGTAGCGGCATGGACTGATACCTTATCAGAGGAGTTTGATACCCTAGAGGGGTACTGTTTTATTGACCCTGGGGCATATTAAAGACGCTGTCCTTTATATGAGAGATGCTCAAAGAGACATTAGTCTGCTGGGTTCTAGAATAAACGCTATGTCGATTTCTGCCAGAAGGGTCCTGTGGACTCGGCAATGGACAGGTGATGCCGACTCAAAACGACATATGGAGGTTTTAACTTACAGGGGTGAGGAATTGTTCGGTGAAGGTCTCTCGGACCTGGTCTCCACAGCTGGAAAGTAACATTTTTTGCCTTATGTTCCCTCACAGCCTAAGAGAGCACCGCATTATCAAATGCAGTCCTTTCGTTCACAAAGAAACAAGAAAGTCCGAGGTGCGTCCTTTCTTGCCAGAGGGAGGGGCAGAGGAAAGAAGCTGCACAATACAGCTAGTTCCCAGGAACAGAAGTCCTCCCCGGCCTCTGCAAAATCCACCGCATGACGCTGGGGCTCCACTGGCGGAATCGGGGCCAGTGGGGGCGCGTCTTCGGAATTTCAGCCACATGTGGGTTCACTCCCAGGTGGATCCCTGGGCAATAGAAATTGTGTCTCAGGGTTACAAGCTGGAATTCGAAGAGATGCCTCCTCGCCGGTTTTTCAAATCGGCCCTACCGTCTTCCCCCCTAGAGAGGGAGATAGTGTTAAATGCAATACAAAAATTGTATCTTCAGCAGGTGGTGGTCGAGGTTCCCCTTCTTCAACAGGGAAGGGGTTATTATTCGACCATGTTTGTGGTTCCGAAACCGGACGGTTCGGTCAGACCCATATTGAATTTAAAATCTCTGAACCTATACTTGAAGAGGTTCAAGTTCAAGATGGAATCGCTAAGAGTGCTCATCGCCAGCCTGGAAGGGGGGGATTATATGGTGTCACTGGACATAAAGGATGCATACCTTCATGTCCCCATTTATCCACCTCATCAGGCGTACCTAAGATTTGCGGTACAGGACTGTCATTACCAATTTCAGACGTTGCCGTTTGGTCTCTCAACGGCTCTGAGGATTTTCACCAAGGTAATGGCGGAAATGATGGTGCTCCTGCGCAAGCAGGGTGTCACAATTATCCCGTACTTGGACGATCTCATAAAAGCGAGATCAAGAGAGCAGTGCTGAACAGCGTATCTCTTTCACTGAAAGTGTTACAACAACACGGCTGGATTCTCAATATCCCAAAGTCGCAGTTGGTTCCTACGACTCGTTTGCCTTTCTTGGGCATGATTCTGGACACGACCCAGAAAAGGGTTTATCTTCCGATAGAAAAAGCACAGGAACTTATGACTCTGGTCAGGAACCTTTTGAAATCAAGACAGGTGTCCGTGCATCATTGCACTCGAGTCCTGGGAAAGATGGTGGCCTCATACGAGGCCATTCCCTTTGGCAGGTTCCATGCGAGGACTTTCCAATGGGATCTGTTGGACAAGTGGTCCGGATCACATCTACAGATGCATCGGTTGATCACCCTGTCCCCCAGGGCCAGGGTGTCGCTCCTGTGGTGGCTGCAGAGTGCTCACCTTCTCGAGGGCCGCAGATTCGGCATTCAGGATTGGATCCTGGTGACCACGGACGCAAGCCTCCGAGGTTGGGGAGCAGTCACACAGGGAAGAAATTTCCAAGGTCTTTGGTCAAGTCAAGATACTTGTCTGCACATCAACATCCTGGAACTAAGGGCCATATACAACGCCCTACGTCAAGCGGAGGCCTTACTTCGCGACCAACCAGTTCTGATCCAGTCAGACAACATCACCGCAGTGGCTCATGTAAACCGCTAAGGCGGCACAAGGAGCAGAGCGGCAATGGCGGAAGCTACCAGGATTCTTCGCTGGGCGGAGAATCATGTAAGCGCACTGTCAGCAGTGTTCATTCCGGGAGTGGACAACTGGGAAGCAGACTTCCTCAGTAGACATGACCTACACCCGGGAGAGTGGGGACTTCATCCAGAAGTCTTCGCACAGATTGTGAGTCGGTGGGAACTGCCACAGATAGACATGATGGCGTCCCGCCTCAACAAAAAGCTACAGAGGTATTGCGCCAGGTGCAGAGACCCTCAGGCAGTAGCGGTAGACGCCCTTGTGACACCGTGGGTGTTCCGGTCTGTCTATGTATTTCCTCCTCTTCCTCTCATACCCAAGGTGTTGAGAATAGTAAGAAGAAAAGGAGTGAGAACAATCCTCGTTGTTCCAGATTGGCCACGACGGACCTGGTATCCAGATCTGCAGGAAATGTTCACGGAAGATCCGTGGCCTCTTCCTCTAAGGCATGACCTGTTGCAACAGGGACCCTGTCTGTTCCAAGACTTACCGCGGCTGCGTTTGACGGCATGGCGGTTGAACGCCGGATCCTAGCGAAAAAAGGTATTCCGGTTGACGTTATCCCTACGCTGGTAAAGGCTAGGAAGGAAGTAACAGCAAAACATTATCACCGTATATGGCGAAGATATGTTTCTTGGTGTGAGGCCAGGAATGCTCCTACGGAAGAATTCCATCTGGGCCGTTTCCTTCACTTCCTACAAACTGGAGTGGATTTGGGCCTTAAATTAGGCTCCATTAAGGTCCAGATTTCGGCCCTATCCATTTTCTTTCAAAAAGAATTGGCTTCTCTCCCAGAAGTTCAGACTTTTGTTAAGGGAGTACTGCATATTCAGCCTCCGTTTGTGCCTCCGGTGGCGCCTTGGGACCTTAATGTGGTCTTGGACTTCCTAAAGTCACACTGGTTTGAACCACTGAAAACGGTGGAGTTGAAATATCTCACTTGGAAGGTGGTCATGTTATTAGACCTGGCTTCGGCTACGCGAGTGTCGGAATTGGCGGCTTTATCACATAAAAGCCCCTATCTGGTTTTCCATATGGATAGAGCGGAATTGCGGACACGTCCTCAGTTCCTGCCAAAAGTGGTTTCATCCTTTCATATAAACCAACCTATTGTGGTGCCTGTGGCTACACGGGACTTAGAGGATTCCGAGTCCCTTGATGTGGTCAGGGCTTTGAAAATTTATGTAGCCAGGACGGCTAGAGTCCGAAAAACAGAAGCACTGTTTGTTCTGTATGCAGCCAACAAGCTTGGCGGCCCTGCTTCAAAGCAGACTCTTGCTCGCCGGATCTGTAACACGATTCAGCAAGCGCATTCTACGGCTGGTTTGCCGTTACCAAAATCGGTCAAGGCCCATTCCACTAGGAAAGTGGGCTCTTCTTGGGCGGCTGCCCGAGGGGTCTCGGCACTACAGCTGTGTCAAGCTGCTACTTGGTCGGGTACAAACACCTTTGCAAAATTCTTTAAGTTTGATACCCTGGCTGAGGAGGACCTCATGTTTGCTCAATCGGTGCTGCAGAGTCATCCGCACTCTCCCGCCCGTTTGGGAGCTTTGGTATAATCCCCATGGTCCTTACGGAGTCCCCAGCATCCTCTAGGACGTTAGAGAAAATAAGATTTTACTTACCGGTAAATCTATTTCTCGTAGTCCGTAGAGGATGCTGGGCGCCCGTCCCTGGGGGGTCATTCCGAGTTGTTCGCTCGCAAGCTGCTTTTAGCAGCTTTGCACACGCTAAGCCGCCGCCTACTGGGAGTGAATCTTAGCTTATCAAAATTGCGAACGAAAGATTAGCAGAATTGCGAAAAGACACTTCTTAGCAGTTTCTGAGTAGCTCTACACTTACTCGGCATCTGCGATCAGTTCAGTCAGTGTCGTTCCTGGTTTGACGTCACAAACACACCCAGCGTTCGCCCAGACACTCCTCCGTTTCTCCAGCCACTCCCGCGTTTTTCCCAGAAACGGTAGCGTTTTTTCACACACACCCATAAAACGGCCAGTTTCCGCCCAGAAACACCCACTTCCTGTCAATCACATTACGATCACCAGAACGAATAAAAAACCTCGTAATGCCGTGAGTAAAATACCTAACTGCATAGCAAATTTACTTGGCGCAGTCGCACTGCGGACATTGCGCATGCGCATTAGCGACTAATCGCTCCGTTGCGAGAAAAAAATAACAAGCGAACAACTCGGAATGACCCCCCAAGTGCGGACTTCTTCTGCAATACTTGTATATAGTTATTGCTTCAATAAGGGTTACGTTATTGTTGCATCGGGCATGAACTGATATTATGTTATTGTCATACTGTTTATTGGATTGTTATCACAATTTATACGGTGTGATTGGTGTGGCTGGTATGAATCTTGCCCTTGGATTAACAAAAATTCTTTCCTCGTACTGTCCATCTCCTCTGGGCACAGTTCTCTAACTGAGGTCTGGAGGAGGGGCAGAGAGGGAGGAGCCAGTGCACACCAGGAACTAAATTCTTTCTTAAAGTGCCCATGTCTCCTGCGGAGCCCGTCTCTCCCCATGGTCCTTACGGAGTCCCCAGCATCGGGGAAAAAGAGGGAATGTTCCTGCACAACCAATTGTAAATGTAAGTCAAAGGTATCACAATATATATGTGTTAAACCAGCAATAAGGAGAGTAGTTAATGGAAATAATCCAGATTTAATCAACCTGCTGGTGGTGCTCCCCGAGGTAAATGACAAATAAATCACTGAAAAAAATTGTTCCTAGAAAGGGATCAGGGAACAAAGAAGTAAACCTCTTTGTGGGAGCACTCTTTAAATATTAATGTAATTATTGTTTAAAACGTAACTTTTATTATTTTTCAAATAAAATATAATGTTTATCCCTTCCTTAACAGGGTTTTTTTTGTGATTTTTTTTATATATTTTTATATATTTTTATTTATTTAAAAGTAATAAAGAAAATAAATCAAAAAACAAAAGGTAGATATTTTAATTCCCTTACAGTAGAGGTTTTATATTTTAATAATTCAGACCTCTATATGCGGGTTTACCCACGGGTGAAAATATAAGAGACTGTATAACAAATAGGTAATTCACAGCCAATCAATAATAGAAAAATTTATATTTGTTAAAAAAGTGGTCAGAAAATAATAATCTTATGACCACAATGGCACTTTAGTGATCCAAACGGAGCTGCTTGCCTACAACATATTTCCTAAAGTATGAACAGAAAAAATTGTATTATTAGTATCTAAACAGTGGGAGAACTAGGTACACCAATTGCTGTTAATGTCAAATTATCAATCACGTCTTAGTTTCCAACATACTCATAAAGTACCCTATTGTTCAATTTCATTAAAGACATAGGGCCTGAGCGCCACTAGTAGTAATCATGTGTTACCAAAAATAGGACAGTAAATGTTTTCTGTTTAAAAGGAGAATGAAGGGTAAAGGGAAAAGGGACCCCACAGAGGTATTCAAATGTATTGCAAACAATTATTTGTAATTCCCTATTAAACATAACAGACCTGGTGAGGATGTATAATCAATCGGTATCATGCTAAAGATTTAAGCAAACAGGAAAGAAAGCTGATGAATATATCCTCCAATAAACAATTATCTGTTTCATATTGGGAAGAAAAAGGAGAGAGAAAGAAGCTCCACGTAGATAGTAGCACTTATTTTGTAACCACAGATGTATCAAGATTGTTTCTTCTGTAACCTAGGAAATAATTTTTCATTCATTGGAAACATGACATTTGTTGCAGAAACAGATCAAGTGCCTGAGTGAGCTCAATCCCCCTGTAAATGAAAATAACCTATTGCACAGAACGTATCGCTTATAGCTTGATAGTCTGGTTCCTTGGAAATATGACACAATAATTGCAAACTCAGATGTCACAGTGAGCTTAATCCTCCTGTAAATAAATTCACCTATAGCACAGACATATTACTAATGGCTGAGAATTCTCATGCTGAAAGTCCATGATAATTGGGTGCAATAGTGACCATAGAATTATGTTTTAACATTTATAATTTTAAAGAATACTCTGTAGACAGTAAGTAGCCCGTCCCATGTGTCTGGCTAACTTCTGCTGCCTTCCCATGTGCGTGCTAGCACACAGTGAATGGGAGGTGAGAGAGTTAACCAGACGGCGGCGGGCTGAAGAAAGAAAGAAGTGATTCTGCTGTCGTCCGCTACGGCACCCTGCAGCCCTGTTAACAGAGTATCATCGCAGGGCTTGGCAGGTACCGCCGTGCAGACGATGAGAGCACACTGAATACCTAACGGGGAGAGAGTGTCCCCGTATGAAGCAGCCACGGCAAGCGTCTCCGTCAGTGCCGATGGTCCGGTCCCAGTGACGTGTAGCGGGATTTCCGGAAATAGCGTCACATGACGCTCAAGAACAGGTACTGGACGTACGTTTCACCCTCTACAGGGGCTTGATCACCATCTGCCTGTCTCGTATTCCCCTTCATGGGGATTATATACGATCAGCCTGATCCTAATTGGTTAAACTTGAGTGACAGTGAGACTGCCCAATGAGGAATTGATTATGTAATTAAGCACAATGAAATCACTAAAACCTGAGAGTGCAGTATAGAGACTGACTATTAACTGGAGTTGATTACCTGGTGTAAGTGAAATACAAATGGATAGGATTAAATAAAGAGAAAAAGAGGGCAAAGAATAAAACTAAATTAATTGTATAGAAAAGTAATTTACCGGTAAGTAAAATCTTATTTTCTCTTACGTCCTAGAGGATGCTGGGGACTCCGTAAGGACCATGGGGATAGACGGGCTCCGCAGGAGACATGGGCACTTTAAGAAAGACTTTAGGTCTGGGTGTGCACTGGCTCCTCCCTCTATGCCCCTCCTCCAGACCTCAGTTTACTACTGTGCCCAGAGGAGACTGGGTTCATTTCAGGGAGCTCTCCTGAGTTTCCTGACAGAAAGTATATTTGTTAGGTTTTTTATTTTCAGGGAGCCTGCTGGCAACAGACTCCCTGCATCGAGGGACTGAGGGGAGAGAAGCAGACCTACTTCTGTGAGTTGAAAGGCTCTGCTTCTTAGGCTACTGGACACCATTGGCTCCAGAGGGATCGGTACGCAGGTCTCACCCTCGCCGTCCGTCCCAGAGCCGCGCCGCCGTCCTCACAGAGCCGGAAGATAGAAGCCGGGTGAATATGAGAAGAAAAGAAGACTTCAGAGGCGGCAGAAGACTTCATGATCTTCACTGAGGTAACGCACAGCAGTAACGCTGTGCGCCATTGCTCCCATACACCTCACACACGGCAGTCACTGTAAGTGTGCAGGGCGCAGGGGGGGCGCCCTGGGCAGCATATGAACCTCTCTTTGGCAAAGATATATATATATACAGCTGGGAACTGTATATATATAAGAGCCCCCGCCAATTTTTAGTGTATTTGAGCGGGACAGAAGCCAGAATGGCGCTGGCGAGTGCTTCTCCCTCAGCACTCGCCAGCGCCATTTTCTCCACAGCACAGCTGAGAGGAAGCTCCCCGGACTCTCCCCTGCTTATACCACGGTTAAAGAGGGTTTTAAAGAAGAGGGGGGGCACATAATTAGGCGCATATATACATGTATACACAGCGCTACTGGGTAAACATATATTTATTGTGTTTTTTCCTGGGTCATATAGCGCTATGGTGTGTGCTGGCATACTCTCTCTCTGTCTCTCCAAAGGGCCTTGTAGGGGAACTGTCTTCAGATAAGAGGATTCCCTGAGTGTGTGGTGTGTCGGTACGCGTGTGTCGACATGTCTGAGGTAGAAGGCTCTCCTAGGGAGGAGGGGGAGCAAATGAATGTGGTGTCTCCGTCGACAACGCCGACACCTGACTGGATGGATATGTGGAATGTTTTAAGTGCTAATGTAAATTTATTGCACAAAAGATGAGAAGGAACAGCCAGGGAGTCAACCCATGTCTGTCCCTATGTCGCAGGGACCTTCGGGGTCTCAAAAGCGCCCACTATCCCAAATAATAGTCACAGATACCGACACGGATTCTGACTCCAGTGTCGACTACGATGATGCAAAGTTACAGCCAAAAATGGCTAAAAGTATTCAATATATGATTATTGTAATAAAAGATGATTTGCATATCAAACCCCCTGTCCCTGACACGAGGGTACACATGTATAGGGTAAAGAAACCTGAGGTAACCTTTCCCCCATCTCATGAATGAGTTATTGAAAAGGCTTGGGAATCTCCAGACAAGAAACTGCAGATTCCCAAAAGGGATTCTTAGGGCGTATCCTTTCCCGACTAAGGACAGTATACGGTGAGAATCTTCCCCAAGAGGGAAAAAAGCTTGGACACGCTTATCCAAAAAGGGTAGCGCTGCCATTATGGTTACCCTCAGGGATCCTGCTGATCGCAGACAGCAGGCTACCTGGAAGTCCATTTACACAATTCTAGTACCTTACTCAACCCGGGGTTAGTGTCGGCTTGGGTTTGTAGCGCTGTAGCAGCGAGGATAGGTACCTTATCGACGGAAATTAATACCCTGGATAAGGATACCGTTTTATAGACCCTGGGTCATATTAAAGATGCTGTCTTATATATGAGAAATGCTCAAAAAGAGTTCTAGAAATCAACGCTATGTCGATTTCTGCTAGACAAGTCCTGTGGACCCGGCAATGGACAAAAGGCATATGGAGGTTTTACCTTACAAGGGTGAGGAATTGGTTGGGGAAGGTCTCTCGGACCTGGTCTCCACAACTACTGCAACTGAATAAAATTTTTGCCATGTATTTCCTGACAGCCTAAGAAAACACCACATTATCACATGCGGTCCTTTCGGTTATATAGAAACAAGAGAGTACGAAGATCGTCTTTTCTTGCCAGAGGTAAGGGCAGGGGAAACAAGCTGCCAACCACAGCTAGTTCCCAGGAGCAGAAGTCCTCCCCGGCCTCTATAAAATCCACAGCGTGATGCGGGAACTCCGCTGAGGGAGTCCGCCCCAGGAGGGGCACGTCTTCGACTTGTCAGCCACATCTGGGTTCACTCACAGGTGGATCCCGGGGCAATAGAAATTATTTCCCAGGGTTACAAGCTGGAATTCGAACGAGTGTCTCCTCGCCGGGTTTTCAAATCGGCCTTAACAGCTTCTCCCCCAGAAAGGGAGCTACTGTTAAATGCAATTCACAAAGTGTATCATCACAGGTGGTGGTCAAAGTTCCCCTACTTCTACATGAGAAGGGGTAGTAAATCAACCCTGTTAGTAGTCCCGAAACCGGACGGTTTGGTCAGACCCATTTTACATTTAAAATCCTTGAACCTATACTTGAAAAGGTTCAAGTTCAAGGTGTAACCGCTCAGAGCGGTCATCGCCAGCCTAGAAAGGGGGAGATTTTATGGTATCCCTGGACATAAAGGATGCATACCTTCATGTTCCCATATATCCACCTCATCAGGCGTACCTAAGATTTGCGGTACAGGTTGTCATTACCAGAGCTTTCCACCGAGGGATTTTCACCAAGGTAATGGCGGAAATGATGGTGCTCCTGCGCAAGCAGGATGTCGCAATTATCCCATACTTGCACGATCTCCTCATAAAAGCGAGATCAAGAGAGCAGTTACTAAACAGCGTATCACTTTCACGGAAGGTGTTACAGCAACACGGCTGTTTTCTCAATATCCCGAAGTCGCAGTTGGTTCCTACAACTGGTCTGACCTTCTTGGGCATGATTCTGGATACGGTCCAGAAAAGTGTTTATCTTCAGATAGAAAAGGCTCAGGAACTCATGACTCTGGTAGGGAACCTATTGAAGCCAAAACAGGTGTCAGTGCATTACTGCACTCGAGTCCTGAAAAAGATGGTGGCGTCATACAAAGCCTTCCAATGGGACCTACTGGCAAGTGGTCTGAATCACATCTACAGATTCATCACTTGATCGCCCTGTCCCCCAGGGCCAGGGTATCTCTCCTGTGATGGTGCTCACCTTCTAGAGGGCCGCAGGTTCGGCATTCAGGACTGGATTCTGGTGACCACGGACGCGAGCCTCCGAGGTTGGGGAGCAGTCACACAAGGGAGAAACTTCCAGGGTCTGGGGTCAAGTCAAGAGACTTGTCTTCACATCAGCGTCCTGGAGCTGAGGGCCATATACAACGCCCTTCGTCAAGCGTAGACCTTGCTTCGCGACTTACCAGTTCTGATCCAATCAGACAACATCACCGCAGTGGCTCATGTAAACCGCCAGGGCGGCACAAGGAGCAGAGTGGCAAAAAGCCACCAGGATTCTTCGCTGGGCGAAAAATCATGTAAGCGCACTGTCAGCAGTGTTCATTCCAGGAGTGGACAACTGGGAAGCAGACTTCCTCAGCAGACACGACCTGCATCCAGGAGTGGGGACTTTATCAGGAAGTCTTCACACAGATTGCAAGTCAGTGGGGACTGCCCCAAATAGACATGAGGATGTCCCGCCTCAACAAAAAGCTGAAAAGGTATTGCGCCAGGTCAGTAGACCCTCAGACGGTAGCTGTGGACGCCCTAGTGACACCGTGGGTGTTCCAGTCGGTCTATGTGTTTCCTCCTCTTCCTCTCATCCCAAAGGTGTTGAGAATAATATGAAAAAGAGGAGTACACAATTCTGATTGTTCCAGATTGGCCACGAAGGGCCTAATATCCGGATCTGCAGGAGATGCTCACAGAAAATCAGTGGCATCTTCCTCTAAGACAGGAACTGTTGCAACAGGGGCCCTGTCTGTTCCAAGACTTACCGCAGCTGCGTTTGATGGCATGGCGGTTGAACGCCGGATCCTAGCGGAAAAAAGTATTCCGGTTGAGGTTATCCCTACGCTGGTAAAGGCTAGGAAAGACGTGAAAACTAAACATTATCACCGTATATGGCGAAAATATGTTTCTTGGTGTGAGGCCAGGAATACTCCTACGGAAGAATTCCATCTGGGCCGTTTTCCTTCACTTCCTACAAACTGGAGTGAATTTGGGCCTAGAATTAGGCTCCATTAAGGTTCAGATTTCGGCCTTATCCATTTGCTTTCAAAAAGAATTGGCTTCTCTCCCAGAAGTACAGACGTTTGTGAAGGGAGTGGTGCATATTCAGCCTCCTTTTGTACCTGCGGTGGCGCCTTGGGACCTTAATGTGGTGTTGAGTTTCCTTAAGTCGCACTGTTTTGAACCACTTAAAATGGTGGAGTGAAAATATCTCACTTGAAAGGTGGTCATGTTGTTAGCCTTGGCTTCGGCTAGGCGGGTGTCGGAATTGGCGGCTTTGTCTCATAAATGCCCCTATCTGGTTTTTCCATATGGATAGAGCGGAATTGCAGACCCGTCCTCAATTCTTGCCTAAGGTGGTGTCATCTTTTCATATGAACCAACCTATTGTGGTGCCTGTGGCTACACGTGACTTGGAGGATTCCGAGTCCCTTGATGTGGTCAGGGTTTTGAAAATTTACGTAGCCAGAACGGCTAGAGTCAGAAAAAACAGAAGCACTGTTTGTCCTGTATGCAGCCAACGAGGTTGGCGCTCCTGCTTCAAAGCAGACTATTGCTCACTGGATCTGTAACACGATTCAGCGAGCGTGCAACGGCGGGATTGCCGTTACCTAAATTGGTCAAGGCCCATTCCACTAGGAAGGTGGGCTCGTCTTGGGCGGCTGCCCGAGGGGTCTCGGCACTACAGCTGTGCCGAGCGGCTACTTGGTTGGGTTCAAGCACCTTGCAAGGTTTTATAAGTTTGATACCCTGGCTTAGGAGGACCTCCTGTTTGCTCAATCAGTGCTGCAGAGTCATCCGCACTCTCCCGCCCGTTTTGGAGCTTTGGTATAATCCCCATGGTCCTTACGGAGTCCCCAGCATCCTCTAGGATGTAAGAGAAAATAAGATTTAAAACCTACCAGTAAATCTTTTTCTCGTAGTCCTTAAAGGATGCTGGGCGCCCGTCCCAAGTGCGGACTACTTCTGCAAGACTTGTATATAGTTTTGCTTACATAAGGGTTATGTTATAGTTTTCATCAGTCTTGGACTGATGCTATGTTGTTTTCATACTGTTAACTGTGTAGTATATCACAAGTTATACGGTGTGATTGGTGTGGCTGGTATGAATCTTGCCCTTGGATTAACAAAAATCCTTTCCTCGTACTGTCCCATCTCCTCTGGGCACAGTTTCTCTAACTGAGGTCTGGAGGAGGGGCATAGAGGGAGGAGCCAGTGCACACCCAGACCTAAAGTCTTTCTTAAAGTGCCCATGTCTCCTGCAAAGCCCGTCTATCCCCATGGTCCTTACGGAGTCCCCAGCATCCTCTACGGACTACGAGAAAAAGATTTATCGGTAGGTTTAAAATCTTATTTACACTGCAGTGGGAGTCACACAGAGGCCCACCATTGCTTGTGGTTGGATCACAATGGCCATGGTAAAATGGTCTGGTAATATAATTGAGGATTTTGACACTATGCCGCAGAATGAGATCCTAACTGTACTGCAATATATCCAGGACGCTGATAACTTCATGAGTGAGGTAATCAAGGAGATAGACCTCATTAATGCTCGCTCCATGGCTATGCAGTGTCAGCTCGCAGAGCCCTATGGCTGCGACAATGGACAGCGGTTGCTTATTCCAAAAAGGGCGTGGAGAATCTTCCATTCACAGGGGAAGCCTTGTTTGGTGAGGAACTTAATTGGATTTCCCAAGCAACGGCAGGTAAGTCCACCTATCTGCCGTCTGCAGCTCCTCCGGCTAGACGTCCTTACCCCAGCCCCTCTCTACAGTCCTTTCGTGTGGCCAGATTTAGAGGCAGGGCCAGGGGTGCCTCGAATGCAGCTAGAGGAAATCGAGGTAAATCTCGCAGACCATCGGCAGCTGGATCAATGGAGCAGACTCCCGGATCTTCCTCCATAAAGCCCTCCACGTGACGGTTGGCCCCAGCTGCAGGGGGACTTTCAGGTGGGTGCTCAACTGCAACATTTCACCCAGGTATGGGCGGAGTCCTGCCAGGGCCCTTGAGTAAGAGACATGATTCCCGAAGGCTACCGGTTGGAGTTTCAGGCACTCCCTCCTCACAGATTCATCAGGTCAGGCTTACCAGCTTCACCTGTAGCAAGAGTTACCTTACAGGACGCCATACAAAAACTACTACTAACACAGGTTATTACTTTAGTCCCTCCTCTGCTCCAAAGCAAGGGATTTTACTCAAGCCTGTTCGTGGTACCGAAACAGGATGGTTCGGTACGGCCGATCTTGAACCTAAAATCTCTGAACCCGTATCTGCTTGTGTTCAAGTTCAAGATGGAATCTCTAAAAGCAGTAGTCTCAGGGCCATGAAGAAGGGGAATTCCCGGTATCCCTGGATATCAAGGATGCCTACCTGCACATCCCAATATGGCCCCCTCATCAGGCTTATCTCAGGTTTGCGTTACAAGACCGCCACTTCCAGTTTCGGGCCTTGTCTTGTGGCCTCTCCATGGCACCAAGGGTATTCACAAAGGTTATGGCGGAAATGATGCTACAACTCCGCATGATGGGAGTGAACATTGTCCCTTACTTGGACGATCTTCTCATAAGTGGTGTCCAGAAAGCAACTGTTGCAAAGCATCATCCTGACATCGCGTCTTCTTACTGATTACTGGTGGATCCTAAATCTACAAAAATCACACATGGAACTGTCGCAGAGACTTCAGTTCCTGGGGATGATACTGGACACTGTGTCTCAGAAAGTATTTCTCCTATGGACAAAGCCTTGACAATTCAGGCTATTTCTCTGCTTTGTGCTCTAGCCCCGCAAGATCTCGGTACACCTTTGCATCTGCCTACTAGGCAACATGGTGGCCTCCTACGAGGCACTTCAGTATGGAAAGTTTCATGCCCGTCCGTTCCAACTGGATCTACTGGACAACTGGCCAGGTTCACACCCCTGCACATGCACCAGAGGATATCGCTTTCGCTGAAAGTGAGGATTTTCCTGTTATGGTGGTTGCAGATATCTCACCTAGTGGAAGGTCGACAGTTGGGAATCCAGTCTTGGATTCTGTTGACAATGGATGCGAGCCTCCGCGGCTGGGGGGCTTTGACCCAAGGGGCTCAGTTTCAGGGAAGGTGGTCGCTCCAAGAGTCTTCTCTTCCGATAAACATTCTGGAACTCAGGGAGATTTACAATGCCCTTCTACATGCCTCCTCTCTCCTCCAACATCAGGCCATACAGGTCCAGTCGGACAATGCCACGGTGGTGGCGTACATGAACCGACAGGGAGGAACAAAAAGCAGGGCCACAGTGCGATAGGTGTCAAGGATACTCCTCTGGGCGGAACACAACGCAAGGGCCATGTCGGCCATATTCATTCCGGGATTGGACAACCGGGAAGCAGACTTCCTCAGCAGACTTCCTCAGCAGACACGATCTCCATCGGGGGAATGGGGCCTTCACCCTCAGGTGTTTCAACAGCTGGTTCAATGGTGGGGCTGCCCACTGATAGACATGGTGGCTTCTCGACTCAACAAGAAGCTGAGTCGCTACTGTTCCAGGACAAGGGATCCGCAGGCTGCAGCGGTGGATGCTCTGACAGCACTGTGGACTCACCAGTTCATCTATCTATTCCCTCCAATTCCTCTCATTCCCAGAGTTCTAAAGAGACTCAAGCGGGAATGCGTTCAAGCATTTTTGATTGCCCTGGATTGGCCTCGCTGGACCTGGTATGCGGGTCTCCTAATCATGTCTCTCTACGAGCGCTAGCCTTTGCCGTTTCTCAAATATCTTCAGCAAGGGCCGTTCGTCTTTCCAGACTACTGCGGCTACGTTTGATGGCATGAAAGTTGAAAGGGAGATTCTAGCCAGGAAAGGACTTCCCTCCAGGGTTGTCTGGACTATGGTCCAAGCCCGAAAGGTGGTCACGTCAAAGCATTACCACCGCATCTGGAAGAAATATGTTTCTTGGTGTGAGGGTAGAAAGTATTCTACTGTGGAATTTCAACTTGGCGTTTCCTGCTCTTCCTGCAGGCAGGCGTGAATATGGGCCTACGGTTAGGCTCCATCAAAGTTCAGATATCGGCCTTGTCCATATTCTTCCAGAGGCAGTTGGCTGTGATTCCGGAGGTACAGACGTACTTAAAAGGTGTGCTTCGCATTCATCCACCCTTTTTCCCTCCCATGGCTCCATGAGATCTCAATTTTCCTGACCTTTCTCCAATCGGACTGGTTTGAACCTTTACACAGGGTGGACACTTGGAAGACTGTCATGTTGCTGGCATTGGCCTCTGCGAGGCATGTGTTGGAATTAGGGGCCTTATCCTGTAAGAGCCCTTACTTGATATTTCACGAGGATAGGGCGGAGCTCAGGACTCGCCCGCAATTTTTGCCGAAAGTGGTGTTGGCATTTCACATAAATAAACCGATAGTGGTTCCGGTAGTGTCTGACACGTCGGTTACTCCAAAGTCCCTGGATGTGGTTTGGGCTTTGAAGACTTACGTCAAGAGGACTGCTCATCACAGAGACTGTCTCACTTTTTGTCCTCTAAGACGCTACCAAGATTGGATGTCCTGCTTCAAAGCAGTCCATTGCTCATTGGATCCGTCTGACTATCCAACAGGCTTAATTTTCGGCAGCTTTGCCGCTGCCTAGTTCTATTCAGGCCCACTCCACTAGGTCAGTGGGTTCTTCCTGGGCGGCTGCCCGTGGTGTCTCTGCTTTACAGTTGTGCCGAGCAGCTACTTGGTCTGGTTCGATCACGTTTGTGAAGTTCTACAAGATCGATACTTTGGTCGCTGAGGACCTTCAGTTTGGTCAATCGGTTTTGCAGGGGTCTCAGCACTCTCCCACCCGTTCTGGGAGGTTTGGGACTTCCCCATGGTACTAATACCATCCCAGTATCCCCCTAGGACGTTAGAGAAAATAGGAATTTAATACCTATTGGTAATTCCTTTTGTCGTAGTCCCTAGGGTATATTGGGTGTTCCGGTATGAATGGTCAACCATGTTAAGGTCGACAGTCATTAGGTCGGCAACTATTGGTCGACATTGACATGGTGAACATGGACAAATAGTCGACACATGACAGGTCGACACATGAAAAGGTCGACATGGATTTTTGAACTGTTTTTTGTGTCTTGTTTTCTGTAACATAACCAGAAACCCCAATTAGTGTACCGCGTCCCCTTGCATGCCTCGCTTCACTAGCCATACTGCGGGCAAGGTGCCTCGCTCTGCTACCGCCGCGGTCTGCACATGTTAAAGTATGAAAAAGTCAAAAATATTTTTTTTAAAAAAGCCACGTCGACATTTTCATGTGTCGACCAGTCACGTGTCGTCCATGTCGGCTATGTCAGTGTTGACCAATAGTGGTCGACGTGTGACTGTCGACCTAAGTAGGGTCGACCTGCCAAACGGATACCGATACTGGGCGCCCGCCTCAGTGCTTCGTGTTTTACCTGCATACCTTGTTGTATGTTTTCTTGGTTGGGTCTGCTGTTGCTGTGCCTGTTCCTGTTCTGGTTAGCATTGCTATCCTTTGTTACTGTTGTATGTTGGTTTGTTGACTCACCGCTGTTCTTGTCTATTTTCCTTCTCTCAAAGTATGTCCGTCTCCCCGTGCACAGTTTACCTAGACTGAGGCTGCAGGATGGGCATAGAGAGGAGAAGCCAGCACATACTGAAGATTTTTAAAGTGCCAAGGCTCCAATGGACCCAATCTATATCCCATGGTACTAATACCATCCCAGTATCCCCTACGGACTACGAGAAAAGGAATTACCGGTAGGTATTAAATTCCTGTTTTCTCTTCAAGCAAATCCATAATATTAGACACTAATACCCCTTTCACATTGCCAATGCCAAATCCCACCCGAGAATTGGAAACTGGTCCTTCCCGGGTGGGATCCGGCATTAAAGCCTAAATGCCAGCTTCCCGACCCGGCAATTTGCCGGGCCGGTTGCTATAGGGGCGGGGGGCGGAACAGCACTGGGGGATGAGCTCATCTCCGCGCCGCCTCTCCCTATGTAATGAACGGGTCCCAGGTCGCATTGACCAGGGAACACGTTCACGCTGCCACTGACCCGGTAATCAACCCGGGAATAACACTGCTTTATTCCCGTGTTGAATTACCGGGTCAGGCGACCCGGGAATTCCACCATGGCCCTTTCACACCGCACACCGACCCATGTCGACACGGCAATAATACCGGGTTATTTGTGCGGTGTGAAAGGGGTATAACTGGACAAAAAGAGACCGATTGCACGAGGATAAGCTTCCTGATATGTTCTTTGCTTTTGTTAATGGTTAAGTGTAATTTTAATAGAGTGCTGACCAAGTATGTGCATAAGAAGGGCTACATTCATATAATCCTCCTGTTGAAAAAAATAATGCACTATACCCTAGAGTCCATTGAGGTTGGAAGGCTGTATCCAGCCCATAGGTTTTACACCTCTGATATAATATATAACTATTATGTTTCATTTTTCATTTCAGTTCTAAATAAGATTTGTGTCTGTCAGAGGGTCTACTCTTCCTCCCAGGCAGCTGTTGAATGTATAGCACCCCTCTTCCAAACTGTGCCAGAAACTCCACAGCCTATAACGACCAAGATCTCAGGTACCATCCCAGCATGGATCAGGGGCAGTCTGCTGCGGAATGGACCTGGCAGATTTGAATTTGGCAATGACAAGTAAGTACATTATTCATTTGCTTGCACGATGAGGTGTGCAGGATTAGTATCTAAAGCCGTAAACAATACACAGAAAAAATATTCATAGGTGTAGAGTAGTATAGGAGGTGCTGCTAATGATTCCATGGGTGGGGGGGGGGGGGGAATGTAATAGGGTGTGAGAATGAGAAAGTGAGAGATTTGGGGAGATTTCTCCTGTTTTTTTAAAGTGGAAATCATTTACATGGCAAAATCTCTCACTTTCTGACTTTCATACCCTATTACATCCCCCTCCCATATGTGTGTGTGTAGGTAATGTGGAAAATTAGGTGAGTGCACACAACTATAGAATGTGATGTACAGCAGCTATATTGGAGAGAAAATGAATTGGCAGAAAGAGTGCTAGCACAGGAGACTCTTCTTGTGAAGAATTCAAACCAAAATAAGTAATTCAATTAAACAATAACATTTATTTTTCTAAAATCAGAAGTATAGAATTAGTAGAATTTTCTTTCAAAAATATACAACACATATGTGGTCATTCCGAGTTGTTCGCTCGCTGCTATTTTTAGCAGAATTGCTAATAGGCTAAAATCCGGCAGTTCTGCGCATGCGTATGCACAGCAGGGTGCAGGCGCTAAGCAATTTTACACAAAACTATGCTATTTTACTCACAGGCGAACAAAGCTTTTCAATCGCTCTGCTGATCGTAGTGTGATAGACAGGAAGTGGGTGTTTCTGGGCGGAAACTGTCCGTGTTCAGGGAGTGTGCTAAAAAACGCAGGCGTGCCAGGTAAAAACGCAGGAGTGGCTGGAGAAACGGAGGAGTGGCTGGTCGGACGCCGGGCGTGTTTGTGACGTCAAGCCAGGAACTAAACGGACTGAGATGATCGCAATCTAGGAGTAGGTCTGGAGCTACTCAGAAACTGCAAGGAAATACTTAATAGCAGAATTGCTAATCTTTCGTTAGCAATTCTGCTATGCAAAGATACACTCCCAGAGGGCGGCGGCTTTGTGTTTGCATTTCTGCTAAAAGTAGCTAGCGAGCGAACAACTCGGAATGAGGGCCATAGAACATTGTTGCAGCGTTTCTAATTCTCATAGCGGGGTATCCCCAAGGCGGCGCACTCCTCCCCCTATGCTAGTATTTATCGGGGATTATGCTTCGATAAGTGCCGACATCGGGCACCCGAAGCATAATCAGCGATAAGCGTCCTGCCGGAGCCACGATAACACATGGGACTTATTCCCATGTCCCATGACACATTCCCACGTGTTATCACATGATCGCGGGTTCATTAGAAATTTGAGGAAAAATTACTTCACAGGGTAGTGAACAAGTGGAATAGCCTCCCAGAAGAGGTGGTAGAGGCTAAGACAGTAGAGTAATTTAAACATGCATGGGATAGACATAAGGATATCCTTACAATGGAATAAGGATAAAATAAAGCTTGAGGTAAAAATATGGTAAACAAGAGGCAGACTAGATGGGCTAACTGGTTCTTATCTGACGTCAAATTCTGTTTCTACGTTAAACATCAACACTAAAAAAATCATCTATAAGTTGAAGGAAAACACAGACCTTCAAATTCACACCCCTTGGAGGACTTTATACTATATATAAGTTTGACAACAATATTTTCCCAGGTATTATCAGAGCTATGATGGTATATATGATCAGAGGTTAAAGGCAATATACTGTACCAGAGGTTTATAATTTCATACACCAATGTCACAAGCATAGGCAAACGCAAGGGGGATTTCTAGTTGCATGGAAAACCCTCTCCTCTTTGCAAATTATTACAACAATACAAATGATATGTATGATTACTAGCGCTGCCGCCACATCATGCAGTTTAAGGGACAGAGCAGAGCTGCTGCACATGGCCATTGGTAGTAGCTTCTTCTACCAAGTTTGCTGTGTGTGTGAATCTGAGTCCTCAGTGCACTGGACCAGAGAGTAGCTACAAGGAAGAAGAGACAGGAGCCTTGCCATGAGATGGGAGAATGTGTGCTTAGTTCAGTACTGGTTCTATTATTTGTATTTATTTATATATTTATTATGGTATGTGTAATCTTTACCTGACCACTTATTTATACAGGTTGAGTATCCCATATCCAAATATTCCGAAATACGGAATATTCCGAAATACGGACTTTTTTGAGTGAGAGTGAGATAGTGAAACCTTTGTTTTTTGATGGCTCAATGTACACAAACTTTGTTTAATACACAAAATTATTAAAATATTGTATTAAATGACCTTCAGGCTGTGTGTATAAGGTGTATATGAAACATAAATGAATTGTGTGAATGTAGACACACTTTGTTTAATACACAAAATTATTAAAAATATTGGCTAAAATTACATTTAGGCTGTGTGTATAAGGTGTATATGAAACATAAATGCATTCTGTGCTTAGACTTGGGTCCTATCACCATGATATCTCATTATGGTATGCAATTATTCCAAAATACGGAAAAATCCCATATCCAAAATACCTCTGGTCCCAAGCATTTTGGATAAGGGATACTCAACCTGTATTATTTAAATGTTTGATATAGCCTATACTATAGACCATCTATAGCAGGTCTGGCCAACCTGTGGCTCTCCAGCTGTTGTGAAACTACACATCCCAGCTTGCTCTTGCACAGTTTTAGCATTCTCTTATAGCAAAACTGTGGCAGGGCATGCAGGGACTTGTAATTTTACAACAGCTGGAGAGCCACGTGTTTTTTTTTTTATCTATAGTGTTAAATATTAATACTGTACTCCATACAGTTTCCAGTGTATTAAAAGACCAATGTTTACATTAATGTCCAAGGTCGTTACTAGGTTCTTCTACCGCTCCCCCAGATTCCCGCACTTGCTTCAATGCTCCTAAGAGTGGGAAATTGTGGATTGCATTTTGAAACCCCCTTCAGTGGAATTTAATACCTACTGGTGATTCCTTTTCTCGTAGTCCGTAGTGGATACTGGGGAACTGTACTGTAGTACCATAGGGTGTAGATCGGGTCCACTGGAGCCTGGCACTTTAAAACCTTTAGTTTTTGTATGTGTGTGCTGGCTCCTCGCCTCTATGGCCCTCCTACCAGACTCAGTCTAGGAAACTGTGCCCGAGGAGACGGACATACCATGAGAGAAGAAAACAGATACAACAGCGGTGGGGCACTAAGCTAACACACAACCATAACCGAAAAAGGGCTAACCAGAACAGAGGATAGCCACACCAATCATAACAAGGATAGCAAAGCTATCCCGACAACATAAGAGGTTCGAACCAACAGCCAGCCAACCAAACACTTTCCCAGGTAAGCAGGAAATCGAAGCATTGAGGCGGGCGCCCAGTATCCACTACAGACTATGAGAAAAGGAATTACCAATAGGTATTAAATTCCTATTTTCGCTTACGTCCTAGAGGATGCTGGGGTCCACATTAGTACCATGGGGTATAGACGGATCCACTAGGAGCCATGGGCACTTTAAGAGTTTAGTAGTGTGGGCTGGCTCCTCCTAAGCCCCTCATACCAGACTCAGTTTAGAAAATGTGCCTGGAGGAGCCGGTCACAGCTAGGGGAGCTCCATAGGAGTTTTTCTTGTGTGTGTGTGTGTTGTTTTTTTTTAGAGTTAGGCGCAGGGAGGCTGCTGGCAACAGCCTCCCTGTTTCGTGGGACTTAGGGGGGGAGTAGTGTCCAATCCTCTGAGGTTAATGGCCACTATCTCCGCTGACAGGTTACTGAGCTCCTGAGGGTGTCGATCTCAAGCCCCCGAGGCGACCGATCGCTTCCGCAGCACTGCCGCCAACTCCTAACAGAGCCAGAAGACGTCGGTGGTGAGTTGGACACCGGTGACCCGACAAACGGGGATCCGGTGAGAATGGCGGCATCAGGGTGGGAGGGCAGCGCTGCGGCTGCACTCCGGAGGGCTCAGAGGCACAGAGATGCGGTGCTGTGAGGGGCACCCTGGGCCAGCGCAGACAACCTTACACTGGTCACAGAAGCTATCAGGGACACTGTACTGCTGCTAGCATTGATTACCTCAGGCCAGTATAATCTTTAAAAGTGCGGGAAGACGTGCCGTTTTAGGGGGCGGAGCTTCTCAGAGCGGATCCAGCGGCTCACCAGCACCATTTTCTCCCTGCAGATCACATACAGAGACGCTGACAGGGAGCGCTGACCCTCCACATAACTCCAGCTATCCTGTGCGGTACCAGGGGGTTATAGAAGGGGGGAGAGTGAACATTACTGTGTAGTCTATTAAGGTTGCACAGTCAGCGCCAGGCAATTATTTTATAACGGTCTACTGGGGCACTGTGTGGACTTGGCTCCATAACTCTGTGTCTCTCTGAAGGTACTTGGGGGAAACTGTGTTTGACATTTTCCTGTGTGTGTGTGTGTGTGCTATATATCTCACATTACCATGTCTAGGGATTCTGTATCTTGTGCTGCAGAGTATGTTTCTTCTCCATGTACTCAGGAATGCAATACACTGTCTCAGCCCTCTGAACCCGAACCCAAGTGGGTGGCTTCTATTAAGGGGATGATATCCCAGATTTCATCTAGGATAGCTCATTATGAGACTGAAACACAGGTTTTAAAACAATCTCTGGAGGTTTTGTCTTATTCATCTCCCACTACCTCATCTAAGTCCCCTGGTATATACCCCCAAAAGCGTGCTCTTGCCCAGGTAATGCAGGTTGACACGGATACTGACTCTGATACAGGTGACGTGATGGGGACATTCTGAGGGGGAGGCATCCCTTGCTAAAGGGGTGCAGCTAATTATTGAGGCCATTCGGGATGTTTTACACATTACTGGCAAGGTACCTGAACAGGTCGAGGAGGCTTTCTTTACAGACGATAAGAAAGTCTCCTTTACCTTTCCTGCGTCTAGTGGATTAAACACAAAATTTGAAAAATCCTGGGAAAACCCAGAGAAAAAATTCCAGGTCCCAAAGAGAGTTCTGGTAGCTTTTCCATTCCCTGAAGAGGATAGGAAAAAGTGGGAAAACCCTCCTATAGTAGATGCTTCTGTTCTAGATTGTCTAAAAAGGTGGTTTTACCTGTCCCAGGGTCTACCGCTTTGAAAGAGTAGGCAGTAAACATTGAGACTACGCTCAAATCCATAAACACTGCTTCAGGCGTGGCGCTTACGTCACATACAAGATTCTGCGGGTTTCATGGCGGAGGCCATGAAAGACCTTGGTAATCTGACTGCACGGACGTCTTCCATGGCTGTCTCGGCAAGCAGGGGACTCTGGCTGTGCCAATGGTCTGCGGATGCAGAATCCAAGAAGAGTGTGGAGAACCTACCTTTCACAGGTCAGGCTCTATTTGGGGAAGCTTTGGATGCGTGGATCTCCACGGCAACCGCGGGTAAGTCGACCTTTCTTCCCTCAACCACTCCGACGCCAAAGAAATCGTTCTCTGCGTCTACAATGCAGTCCTTTCGGACTGCAAAGGTTAAGAAGTCCCCTTCCACCTTCTTCAGAGGTGGTCGGGGAAAATCCAGAAAACCTGCACCGGCAGGTTCCCAGGAACAGAAACCGGGTTCTGTTTCCTCAAAATCCTCAGCATGGCAGTGGACCTCCTAGCCTGGAGATCGGGCAGGTGGGAGCACGTCTAAGAAATTTCAGTCAGGTCTGGGCGTACTCAGGCCTGGACCCCTGGGTACAAGATATCGTAACTTAGGGGTACAGACTAGAGTTTCAAGAGCTCCCACCTCACAGATTTTTCAAATCGGGCTTACCAGCTTTGCTGACAGAAAGGCAGTGGCGTAACTACTGCCCCCGCAGCCCTCGCGGTGGCTTGGAGGCGCAGGGCTGCGGGGCGCCGCCATTGATTTAGCGCAGATTGACATGCGGACGAGCCGTCCGCATGTCAATCTGCTGTCTCCTCTCCCTCCTTCCCTCCGCTGCTGTGATGGAGGGACACGGAGGGTACAGCGCGCGCCTCTCCTGTGTCCCTTCTGCATCTACGGCGGGTCTATTGAATGAAGTGCCGTTCGTGAGCTCTGATTGGCTCACGAACCGGCACTTCATTTAACAGACCCGCCGGAGATGCAGGAGGGACACAGGAGAGGCGCGCGCTGTGCCCTCCGTGTCCCTCCATCACAAAACAGCGGGGGAGCGCGGGGGGGGGGGGGTGTTAACTGGCACTGGGGGAGCATATTCGGCACAGGGGGAGGGGAAGCATATTTTGCACTTCGGGGTGCATATGTGGTACTGGGGGGGTATATGTGTACCTGGCACATGGGGGGGGGGGCTATATTTGGCACCGGGGGCATGTGAGTACCTGGCACTGTGTGGGAATATCTAGCACTGGGGGCATATGTGGCACTGGGGGGGGGGGGTATATGTGTACCTGGCACATGGGAGGGGCTATGTTGCACTGGGGGCATGTGAGTACCTGGCACTGTGGGGAAATATCTGGCAATGGGGGCATATGTGGCACTGGGGGGGTATATGTGTACCTGGCACATGGGGAGGGCTATATTTGGCACTGGGGGCATGTGATTACCTGGCACTGTGGGGGAATATCTGGCACTGGGGGCATATGTGGCACTGGGAGCACAGCCCTAGCGACAAGCACTACCCCCTGGCAACGAGCATGACACCCAGTGCATGAAACCCCTGGCAACGAGCATGACACCCAGTGCATGAAACCCCTGGCAACGAGCATGACACCCTGAGCATGAAAACCCCTGGCACTGTGCATGGAACCAAGAGCCTGAAACCCCTGGCAACGAGCAGGTAATTTAAAAGTAATTAGAAGCCTTACTGTAGGACTTAATGTGTAATGGGCATTACGGTGTGTGGCATAATGTATCGCGGACATTGCGGTGTGTGTCATAATGTGTCACAGGCATTACGGTGTGTGGTATACTATATCACGGGCATTGTGGTATGTGGTATAATGTCTCAGGGTCATTGCAGTGTGTAGCATAATGTATCACGGACATTGCGGTGTGTGTCATAATGTGTCAGGCATTACGGTGTGTTGTATACTATATCACGGGCATTGTGGTATAATGTCTCAGGGTCATTGCGGTGTGTGTCATAATGTATAACGGGTATTGCGATTCCTGTCATAATGTGTCACAGGCATTACGGTGTGTGGCATAATGTGTCGAGGGCATTATGGTGTGTGCATAGTGTGTCATGTGCATTATTGTGTGTGGCATAATGTCAAAGGGCCATTGCAGTATGTGGCATAATGTATACTGGGCATTACTATAAGGAGGAAAAATGACAAATAATGTAAGGGGCATGAATCAGGATTATTTTTCTTTCCTGTGGTGGCCAACGTCTGGGCGTGCAGGTTGCAAAACTGGGGTATAAGGTAGTCTTTTCCTGCAATGCCACGCCCCTTTATGTGAAGCCACACCCTTTTCAACTAAGCCACACCCCTTTTTGCGGCGCACGCGCCTTCGGCGCGCGCATGTTTATCCCTTTACTAGTGCCAATTATGGGGGATAAGGGGGGCGCTGGATAATTTTTTGGCTTGGGAGAGAAAAATTTCTAGTTACGCCACTGCAGAAAGGGCTATCTTACTAGACGCCATTCAAAAATTGGAAAAGGCAAATGTCATTGTTCCAGTTCCATCTCGCATGGAAAACTTGGGTTACTACTCAAAGCTTTTTGTGGTGCCGAAGCCAGACGGTTCGGTCAAACCAATATTGAACCACAAATCGTTAAATCCATATTTGAGGGAATTCAAGTTCAAGATGGAATCTCTGAGAGCGGTGCTCTCAGGTCTGGAGGAGGGGGAATTCCTGGTATCCTTGGATATCAAGGATGCATACCTTCACATTCCTATTTGGCCACCACAGCAGGCTTATCTCAGGTTTGCGCTGTTGGACTGTCACTATCAGTTCCAGGCGCTGCAATTCGGCCTTTCCACGGCACTGAGGGTGTTCACCAAGGTAATGGCAGAGATGATGCTTCTGCTCTGCAAGCAGGGTGTGAACATAGTTCCATATCTGGATGATCTGCTGATAAAGGCATCGTCCAGGGAGAAGTTGTTGCAGTCCATTGCTTTCACTACTCGACTGCTCCGGGCTTATGGTTGGATCCAGAATCTTCCAAAGTCTCATTTGGAGCCGATGAGAAGACTGTCCTTCTTAGGGATGATTCTCGACATGAAAGTGCAGAGGGTGTTTCTACCGGAGGAGAAAGCATTGGTGATCCAATCAATGGTCCGGGATGTCCTGAAGCCAGCCCGAGTATCGGTTCATCAGTGCATTTGCCTTCTGGGGAAGATGGTTGCCTCCTACGAGGCTCTACAGTACGGAAGATTTCATGCACGGTTTTTCCAGCTGGATCTCCTGGACAAGTGATCAGGATCTCATCTTTACATGCACCAGAGGATACGTCTGTTGCCGAAAGCCAGAATCTCGCTCCTCTGGTAGCTGCAGACTTCTCACTTACTGGAGGGCCGCAGGTTCAGCATTCAGAATTGGATCCTTCTAACCACGGATGCAAGTCTCAGAGGTTGGGGATCAGTCACTCAAGGGGAAAACGTCCAAGAAAGGTGGTCAAGTCTGGAATCCATCCTTCCAATAAACATTCTGGAACTAAGAGCCGTGTACAACGGTCTTCTACAGGCGGCACATCTTCTAAAAGATCAAGCCATTCAAGTTCAGTCGGACAATGTAACGACAGTGGCCTACATAAACTGACAAGGTGGAACGAAGATCAGAGCTGCAATGTCAGAGATAACAAGAATCATCCTCTGGGTGGAAAAACACGTGATGGCGCTTTCAGCAATCTTCATTCTGGAAGTGGACAACTGGGAAGCGGACTTCCTCAGCAGACACGATCTCCATCCAGGAGAGTGGGGCCTCCACCCAGAGGCGTTTGCAGAGGTGACAAGTCTTTGGGGCGTACCTCAAATAGACATGATGGCCTCATGCGTCAACAAGAAGCTTCGGAGGTATTGTTCCAGGTTGAGGGACCCACAGGCAGTGGCGGTAGGCGCCCTGGTAACTCCGTGGGTGTCAAGTCAGTGTATGTGTTTCCTCCACTTCCACCCATCCCAAGGTTTCTCATAGTAATCAAAAGAACAAGAGTTCAGACGATCCTCATTGCTCCGGACTGGCCAAGAAGGGCATAGTACACGGATCTTCTGGAGTTACTGCTGGAAGATCCGAGGCCTCTTCCTCTTCGAGAGGACCTTCTTCAACACGGGCCGTTCTCTTATCAAGACTTACCACGGCTACGTTTGACGGCATGGAAGTTGAACACCAGATCTTAAGCATTCCGAAAAAGGTTATTCCTACCCTGATCCAGGCTAGGAAAGGAGTAACGTCTAAACATTACCATCGCATTTGGAAAAAGTATGTGTCTTGGTGTGAATCCAAGAAGTTTCCTACGGTGGAGTTTCAACTTGGGCGGTTTCTCCTCTTCCTGCAAGCAGGTGTGGATGTGGGCCTACGTTTGGGCTCCATGAAAGTCCAGATTTCGGCCTTGTCCATTTTCTTCCAGAAACAGTTGGCTTTCCTCCTTGAGGTTCAGACTTTCTTGAAAGGGGTGCTGCACATCCAGCCTCCCTTTGTGCCTCCTACGGCACCTTGGGATCTTAACGGGGTGTAGCAGTTCCTGCAATCGGATTGGTTCGAGCCTTTACAGGAGGTTGAGGTCAAGTTTCTCACTTGGAAGGCGGTCACACTGTTGGCATTAGCTTCTGCTAGGCATGTGTCTGAATTGGGGGCGTTGTCCTGCAAGAGCCCCTACTTAATTTTCCATGAAGATATAGCTGAGCTCAGGACGCGTCAGCCGTTTCTTCCAAAGGTTGTGTCGGCTTTTCATATCAACCAATCTATTGTTGTGCCAGCGGCTACTGACTCCTCAATTACCTCAAAGTCCTTGGATGTTGTGAGGGCTTTGAGGATTTATGTGAAGAGGACTTCACGTTACAGAAAGTCGGACTCTCTGTTTGTCCTTTATGATCCCAACAAGATTGGGTGTCCTGCTTCTAAGCAGACGATTTCTCGCTGGATCAGGTTCACTATCCAGCATGCTTATTCTACGGCAGGCTTGCCGTGTCCAAAATTTGTTAAGGCTCACTCTACTCGTAAAGTGGGTTCTTCCTGGGCGGCTGTCCGGGGGGGTTTCTGCTTTACAGCTTTGCTGAGCGGCTACTTGGTCTGGGTCGAACACGTTTTGCTAAGATCTACAAGTTCGATACTTTGGCCTCTGAGGACCTAAAGTTTGGTCAGTCAGTTCTGCAGGAGCCTCCGCGCTCTCCCTCCCATACTGGGAGCTTTGGTACATCCCCATGGTACTAATGTGGACCCCAGCAACCTCTAGCACGTAAGAGAAAACGGGATTTTAATTCCCTACTGGTAAATCCTATTCTCGTAGTCCGTAGAGGATGCTGAGCGGCCGCCCAGCGCTTCGTTTTCCTGCAGTTGTTACTTGGTTCAGTACTGCCTTGTTGCTTGGTTGAGTACTGTTTTGTTACTTGGTTAAGTACTGTTGTTCAGCCGTTGCTGAATTGTTTCAAGCTGGTTAGCTTGGTTTGCCTTGTATGTGTGAGCTGGTGTGAATCTCGCCACTATCTGTGTATTTCCTTCTCTCGCAGTATGTCTGTCTCCTCGGGCATAGTTGGTAGGAAGGGCATAGAGGGAGGAGACAGCTCACACTATTAAACTCTTAAAGTGTCCATGCCTCCTAGTGGACCCTTTATACCCCATGGTACTAATATGGACCCCAGCATCCTTTACGGACTACGAGAAAAGGATTTACCGGTAGGTAATTCAAATCCTATTTTACGTCCTAGTGGATACTGGGGAACTGTACTGTAGTATCATGGGGAAGTCCCAAAGCCCCAAACGGGTGGGAGAGTGCTGAGACCCCTGCAAAACCGCCTGATCAAACTGAAGGTCATCCTTGGCCAAGGTGTCAAACCTATAGAATTTAACAAAAGTGTTCAAACAAGACTAAGTAGCAGCTCGGCACAGCTGTAAGGCCGAGACACCCCGTGCAGCCGCCCAGGAAGAGCCCACAGATCTCATTGAGTGGGCCTGAATAGACGTCGGCAAAGGCAGAGCCACCAAAGTATTGTTTTGTTGGATGGTCAACCTGAGCCAACGAGCAATAGATTGCTTAGAAGCAGGATGACCAATCTTGGAGGCATCCTAAAAGACAAACAGCGAATCCGTTTTCCGATGATGAGTAGTCCTTTTGACATAAACCTTCCGAGTCCTCACCACATCCATGGACTCTGGGCCAACAGAAGCGTCAGACAACACTGGAACCACAATGGGTTGATTCACGTGAAAAGCTGACACCACTTTCGGCAAAAACTGAGGTTCTGCCCTATCTTCATGAAAAATCAAAAAAGGGCTCTTACAGGATAAGGTCCCCAATTCAAAGACACGTCTGGCAGACGCCAATGCTAGTAACATCACAGTCTTCCAGGTAAGAAATTTAAATTCCACCCTAAGTAAGGGTTCAAACCAGACTGACTGAAGAAAGGACAAAACCACATTCAGATCCCATGGAGCTGTGGGAGGCACAAAATAAGAACCCCTTTCAGGATGGTCTGTACCTCTGGCAAGAGAGCAAGTTGCTTCTGTAAGAAAATAGAGAGCGCCGAAATCTGCACTAGGCCCATATACACTCCCGCTTGCAGGAAAAGTAGAAAGCGATTAATTCTAAATTCCATGGGAGACACCTTTCTACTTTCACACCACGAAACATACTTTTTACAGATACGTTGATAATGTTTTGACATAACCATCTTCCTGGCCTGGATAATAGTGGAAATGACCCTGGAGGCAAGACCTTTTCTGGCTAGAATCTCTCTCAACTCCCAAGCCGTCAAACGTAGCTGCGGTAAGTCTGGATAGACGAATGGACCTAGCTGAAGAAGATCCTTTTGGAGCAGCAGAGGCCAGGGATCCTCCAGAGCCATGGTTAGGAGGTGCGAAAACCACACCTGTCGAGGCCAATCTGGGGCAATCAGAATTGCTTGAACTGTTTCCCTTCTTAGTCGTTTTAGAACCATTGGGATTAGCTGTATTGGAGGGAACAGGTACACAAACTGGTACATCCATGGCGTTGTCAGCACGTCCACTGCTACAGCCTGCAGATCCCTCGTTCTGGAACAGTAACGGCGTAGCTTCTTGTTGCAGACAGCCCCACCGGTGAATCAACTGTTGAAACACCTGAGGGTGTAAGCTCCACTCCCCCAGATGGAGGTCGTGTCTGCTGAGGAAGTCTGCTTCCCAGTTGTCCACTCCTGGAATGAAAATTATTGAGATGGCCTTTGCGTTGGCCTCCGCCAAGAAGAGCATCTTTGACACTTCTCGCATTGTCGCTCTGCTTCCTCCTTGTCACTTTATGTACGCTACTGCCGTGGCGTTGTCCGATTGCCATGGACGGTTCCGGGAAACTCTCTGCTTGCTAACTATGCGAAATGTAGCCCATAGGCTACAAAGGGCTATCACTATCTTCAGATGGCGGTATCTCCGTGGGCCAATCTCCAGAATGCTTCCAATTCCTGAAGTTGGTAAATCCAGCAGCATTGCATCCCCCATAAAAACTTATGGGGGTTGTGGCTGCCTGCATGAATGGAGGGATCGCAGAAAGTACCTGCTGCCGTCCCTCAGTGATACATACTGAGGGGGCACATGTTTTGAAAGAGCGGACTCCAGTACACACTGTGATTCCTGCAATATAATTCATAAAGTGCAAATGTACCAAGCCTAGCACTGAAATTAAAACTAATTTATGGCATATCTGAAATTTACTTTAGTACACTTCTGGACTGGTTAGATTTAGTAAACCTTCCTCTATGCCCAAGAATACATTTCATCTATAGGGGCATATGTAATAGGGTCCGAGTTTGCCGGAGGTGCGGAATGCCGGCCGATCTCGTACGTGTTTTTTTTTAAAGCGGCAATCATTTACAAGGCAAAACCAAGATCGTCCGGTATCTGGAAAACTTGGACCCTATTACATATGCCCCATAGAATATTTCCAAATAACATATAATTCACAACATACTGTAATACTGTTTTACAATGCTTGTTTAATATGCAAGAACGCTAAGAAATACACTCACAATAAGCACAATTATCTGAAATACACTGGATACTGGCAAAAATATATTATTTAATTTCCTCCTTGTACCACAAGTCCTAGTCCCATTAGGATTTCTGGCATGTCCTCAGCATGATAATTTTTCTCTATCATCCATAAGGCATACCTCCCAACTGTTCTGATTTCAGCGGGACAGTCCCGCTATCCCTCCCGCGAGCAGCGTTGTCCCGCGGGTGGGGGGCAGTTGTGGGAGGCTTTGATCACCCTCTACTCTGCAAAGCAGCGAGTGGTCTCTAAATAGATGCTGTGCGCAGTGTGAGGGGTAAGCTGGGGCTGCCCAGCTGCACGGGGAGTGCTGGGCACGCCCCCAAAATGAAAAACAGGCACTCAACAGTGGCCCTGCCCTCCCACCCAAGGCCAAGCCCCTTTTTCGGGGCGCGCGCGACAAGCTCAAAAGCTGGGAGGTATGATAAGGGATACTGGGGACACTTAGTGCGATGAGTATAGAAGGGGTCCATAGGAGCCGGTGCAATTTAAATTTCTTCAACAGGGTGTGCTGGCTCCTCCCCTCTATGCCCTTCCCCACAGCTCTGTTTAGAAAAATGTGCCCTCAGGAGAGGATGCACACTCTGAAGCCCCAGAGTTTTTCTTCAGTTTTTTTTTAATATTTGTTGCTGACATGTCAAATGAATTAACTACTGCTAGACAAAGGCAGTAGTTACAACAGTCTATGGCTGCTTTGACAAAAGATAGGGCAGATAGCAGACGTATTTCCCCTCTGTCAAATCCATTACCCCAAAAAAAGGGGTTACCTGATATCCTCTCAGAATTTGAGGAGGAGGTACTGGAGGTAGAGGAGAGGGAGGAACTAGAATCTAATGTGGAATTAGATTATTCCTCTGCTGCACAGGGAGTAGACTTACTTATCGCTATAAGAGGTGTACTTAATATTCCTGGGAATGAGACAGATGTGCAGCAATCCTTTTTCTCAGCACAGAAAAAGTTACAGATCACATTTCCTGACTCAAAGGAACTGGATGATCTTTTTAGGGAGCCATGGGCAACCACTGATAAGAAATTCCAGGTGTCCAAGTAATGAATGGCTACCTTCCCTTTTGCCCAAGAGGGGCGTAAGGTCTGGGAAACCCACCCTGCGGTTGATGCATCGGTATCGCGCCTGTCAAAAAAGACTGTGCTACCGGTCCCAGGGGCTACGGCCCTAAAAGCAGGAAAATAGAAACAACTTTGAAATCTATTTACGTTGCAGCAGGGGCCTCCCAGAGGCCTGTTATTGCAGGATGTTGGGTAACACATTCCAATCATACTTGGGCTGGTAACCTTCAGGAGGGACTCTGGAGATAAGTCCCTGGCATATATGGTGATTCTAATTCAGCATATCCAAGAATCTGCCGGATTCCTCTGTGATACCATCAAAGGAATTGGCATTATAAATGCCCGTACATCCACCATGGCAGTTTCTGCACACAGAGCGTTGTGGTTACGTCAGTGGGTGTTGGATACGGAGTCTAAAAAGAGTGTGGAAGCCTTAACCTTCACATGAGATTGGCTGTTCGGGAGTGAATTGGATACCTGGATTTCGAAGGCTACTTTTGGTACGTCCACGTACCTTCCCTCGGCTGCTCCACCGGCTAGACGTTACTACACTGGGCCGTCTTGGCAGTCCTTTCGAACAGCGCGCTTTAAAGGTAAGGTGCGAGGTGCCTCAAATGCGGCACGAGGTTCAAGAGGTAAGTATCGTAAACCTACCACCTCTGTTTCTCAGGAACGGGCGTCAGCTCTGTCTCCTCCAAACGCTCAGCATGACTGTGTCCCTCCAATCCAGGGGGACCACAGGGTGGGAGCTCGTCCGAGATTCTTCAGCTCCTTTTGGAACAGCTGTTGCCAGGATGCCTGGGTAAAAGACCTGATCTCCCAAGGCCCAAGCTGGAATTCGAAAGTCTTCCACCTCTCAGGTTTTTCAAGTCGGGTTTACCGGCTTCAGAAACCATGCGCCTCACGTTAAAGGAGGCCAATCAAAAGTTAGCTCAGACCCTGTTCCTGTACCACCTCAGCAACAAAACGAGGGATACTGTTCCAGCCTTTTTGTGGTACCAAAACCGGGCGGTTCAGTGAGGCCCATTTTTAACCTCAAATTGTTAAACCCATATCTGCGGGTTTTCCGATTCAAAATGGAGTCTCTGAGAGCAGTGATCTCAGGTCTGGAGGAGGGAGAGTTTTTGGTATGCCTCGACATAAAGGATGCTTACCTCATACCGATATGGCTGCTGCATCAGGCTTATCTCAGGTTTACTCTGCTGCAGGAACACTACCAGTTCCAGGCGCTACCCTTTGGCTTATCCACGGCCCCCAGGGTCTTCACCAAAGTGATGGTGGAAATGATGTTCCTACTCAGGATTCAGGGTGTGAACATTGTCCCCTACCTAGACGATCTGCTGATCAAAGCAAGATGAAAGGAATTACTGCTGAACACCATCTCCCGCACGACTTCCCTGCTATCACGTCACAGGTGAA
The DNA here is from genome assembly GCF_028390025.1 of Pseudophryne corroboree. Lineage (NCBI taxonomy): Eukaryota > Metazoa > Chordata > Amphibia > Anura > Myobatrachidae > Pseudophryne > Pseudophryne corroboree. Next base: position 256,856,835 of record NC_086453.1, read on the forward strand.
TTCTGAATTTTCAAAAGTCCCACCTGGAGCCAACCCAGCGTCTCCAGTTTCTAGGAATGATCCTGGACACTGTGACTCAGATGGTCTTCCTTCCCACAGACAAGGCGAAAGCACTTCAGGAGTTGGTTCGAGCTGTTCTGCAGAAGGACCGGGTCTCAGTACATCTCCGCACTCATCTGTTGGGGAAAATGGTGGCCTCCTTCGAGGCCATTCCATTTGGCAGATTGCATACGAGGATATTCCAACGCGACCTCCTGAAGAAATGGTCGGGTTCGCATCTGCAGATGCACCACGGCTGTGGCTTATGTCAATCGGCAAAGTGGGACAAAGACCAGGGTCTGCATGAGGGAGGTATCCAAGATCCTCCTCTGGGTCGAAAAAAATGCAAGGGCAGTGTTGGCCATATTCATTCCAGGAGTCGACAGCTGGGAGGCGGACTTCCTTCACCCAGGAGAGTGGGGTCTCCATCCTCAGGTCTTTAGACTAATAACCAATATGTGGGGCTACCCACAGATCGATATGATGGCCTCTCGGCTCAACAATAAGCTTCAGTGCTATTGTTTCAGGACGAGGGACCCCCTGGCAATGGCAGTGGACGCACTGACAACTCCATGGGATTACCAGCTGGTATACCTGTTCCCTCCGATTCTGTTGCTCCCCAAGGTTCTATAAAGAATCAGGAGAGAGAGAGCTCAAGAGATCCTCATCGCCCCCGACTGGCCTCGGAGGGTTTGGTACGCAGATCTTCTGGACATGGCCATAGAAGACCCCTGGAAGATCTTCAGCAAGGGCCGTTCGTCTACCCGGACTTACGGCGGCTTTGTTTGACGGCATGTCGGTTGAGCAGAACCTTCTAGCTGAGATGGGCTTCCGGGAAAGGTTATTACCACCATGATTCAAGCCAGGAAGGCGGTCACGTCAAAGAATTACCACCATAAATGGAAACGATACGTTTCCTGGTGTGAGGGCAGAAGCTGTACTCCTGCGGATTTCAACCTGGGGTTCTTTTTGCGCTTTTAACAGGCTGGTGTAGATATGGGCCTTAGGTTGGGCTCCATAAAGGTTCAGATCTCTGCCTTGTCCATTTTCTTTCAGAAGAAATTGACTGTTTTGCCGGAAGTCCAGACATTCCTGCAGGGTGTCATGCACATCCAACCTCCTTTTGTGCCGCCCACGGTACCTTGGGATCTAAACGTGGTTTTGTCCATTCTACAGTCCTCTTGGTTTGAACCTCTGACGTCGGTAGAGGACAACTATCTTACGTGGAAGATGGTTATGCTCTTAGCCTTGGCTTGTGCTTGGCGCGTTTCAGAACTTGGCACTTTGTCCTGTAAAAGCCCCTACCTGGTCTTTCATGAAAACAGAGCGGAACTCCGGACTCGACAACAGTTTTTTGCCTAACGTGGTTTCGGCATTCCATTTAAATCAGCCAATTGTGGTTCGCCCATTACCTCAGTTCCGGAGGCATTTGATGTGGTGCGAGCCCTGAGAATTTATGTCAAGAGGACTGCTGCTGTCAGAAAATCAGATTCCCTCTTTGTGCTGTATGATGCTTTCAAAAAGGATTGTCCTGCTTCAAAGCAGTCCATTGCCCGTTGGATTAGGCTTACTGTTCAGCAGGCCCATGCTTCGGCAGCCTTGCTTATTTCTTGGTCTATCAAAGCCCACTCCACTAGGTCTGTGGGTTCCTCCTGGGCGGCTGCCCGGGGTGTGTCGGCCCTGCAACTTTGCTGGGCCGCTACCTGGTCAGGTACAAACACGTTTGTCAAGTTTTACAGGTTTGATACCCTGGCTGCAAAGGATGTCCAGTTTGGACATATGGTGTTACAGGAGTCTCAGCACGTTCCCACCCATTCTGGGAGCTTTGGGATGTCCCCTTCGTACTAAGGGCCTAATTCAGAGTTGATTGCAGCAGCAAATTTGTTAACAATTGGGCAAAACCATGGGGGTCATTCCGAGTTGATCGCAAGTAGCAACTTTTTGCTGCTCGTGCGATCAACTTGATGCCCCCTATGGGGGAGTGTATTTTAGCATAGCAGGGCTGCGATCGCTTGTGCAGCCCTGCTATGCTAAAAAAGTTTCCTGCAAAACCAAGACCAGCCCTTCAGCTACTTACCCAGTGCGACGGATCCAGCGATGAAGGTACTGGCTATGACGTCAGACATCCGCCCTCCAAACGCCTGGACACGCCTGCGTTCGCCTTACCACGCCCGGGAAACGGTGAGTAGATGCCCCGATCCTAGTTCCCGCTGTCAATCTTCTTGTGATCGGGCCTGCGATCGCTTTCTTCAGTCCTGACGTCGTTGCCCGCAAACTGGCGTCGCTGGGCAACGAAGTGCGTGCACAATGCGGGCGCCGCACAGCCGCAGTTCCGACCCATCCGCACCGCAGCAAAGAACTGCTGAGTGCGAACGGGTCGGAATGACCCCTATGTGCAGTGCAGGAGGGGCAGTTATAACATGTGCAGAGAGAGTTAGATTTGGATGGGGTGTGTTCAATCTGAAATCTAAATTGCAGTGTAAAAATAAAGCAGCCAGTATTTACCCTGCACATAAACAATATAACCTACCGAAATCTAACTCTCTCTGCACATGTTATATCTGGCCCTCCTGCAGTGCACATGGTTTTGCTTAACAAATTTGCTGCGGCGATCAACTCTGAAGTGTCCCCAGTATCCCTTATGGATGATAGAGAAAAGAGGATTTTAATTGCAGTACCTACTGGTAAATCCTTTTCTCGTAGTCCATAAGGGATACTGGGCGCCCGCCTCTGTGCTGCGACTTCATGCAAGTTATTGTTCTTGGCTGAAGTTGTTTCCATCAGCTGTCGCTGTTTATGGTTTCACTTGCTGTTGCTAGTTGTTGTTTGATGTGTGCTGGTTCTTTAATCTCACCACTGTTTGTATTGTCATATCCTCCTCTCAAGTATGTCTGTCTCCTTCGGGCACAGTTTTCCTAGACTGAGCTGTGGGGGAGGGCATAGAGGGGAGGAGCCAGCACACCCTGTTGAAGAAATTTAAAGATCACCGGCTCCTTTGGACCTCTTCTTCTATACCCATCGTACTAGGTGTCCCCAGTATCCCTTATGGACTATGAGAAAAGGATTTACCGGTAGGTAATTAAAATCCTCTTTTCCATGGTCATCTGTAGATAGGAGCGCCAATTGAGTATCAGGCCACATTGTGAGTTCCTGATACAATGACCATAATACTACATTCAAACATACCGTATACCACAAAGGTTGAAGCCACACAGGACAAAAGGTGCGTACACACTGGTCGATATATCAGCTGCTCTCTTGAACGGCCGATATATCGCGAGTCCGTTGGCCAGTGTGTACAAGCGATATGTCTGTGAACTCCGTCGTTTACAGACATATCGCGTTGGCCCTGCTGCACAGCCAACGATCGTTAGATATATTGGCACGGCAGTGTGTGTGTATGGGCAGAGCTGCAGCAGCGGGTGGTGATTGACAGCTGAATTGGGCGGGTGTGATGCCTACCCAGTTCATGACATCAGTCCCCGACGGATCAGGCAGTGTGTATGCACAACACACTGCCTGATCCGGCTGTAGATATATCTGCAGATCAGTTGATCTGCAGATATATCTGTGGGTGTGTACCCAGCATAAGAGTCAATGGGGTAGATGTATTAACCTGTAGAAGTCATAAGGAAGTGATAAACCAGTGCTAAAGCAGTGTTAAGTGCAAGGTGATAATGCACCAGCCAATCAGCTCCTAACTGTTAATTTACATATGGGAGCTGATTGGCTTGTGAGTTTATCACCTTGCATTTATTACTGGTTTATCACTTCCTTATGCCTTCTCCAGGTTAATACATCTGCCCCCTGTTTGGATAGATATAAAAAAAAAAAAAACTCTAGATGGGTCATCCTGTAAGCCAGCAATATCTTCATTTTCTCTGTACCAATTAATGGGTCCTGATTGTTCACTATATTACATTTTACTGTATATTTATTACACAAACCTACTTGTACACTATTGATTTATCTCATCATTATCCTTACCAAAGGACCTCTATATTTCTGATACATTTACTCTGTTTTTGTTATACGAATTAGTCATCCCCTGCTTTTCCCTTACATCCCGATCCTGGTTTGTATACCCAAACCTTTTGGTGTGCATATATTTTTTCAACCATATGACTTGCAAAAACACTTTTCGTGGTTTTAGTTCTAATTCCCCGCTCGTGTTTTGGTTTTGGATTGGTTTTGCCAAAATCACCCTTTTGTGTTTTGGTTTTGGATCTGGATGATTTTTGAAAAAAACATACAAATGGCTAAAATCACAGACTTTGGGGGTAATTTTGATCCTACGGTATTATTAACCTCAATACCGTTAATTTCCACTCATTTCCAGACTATTCTGAACACCTCACAATATTGTTTTTAGGCCAAAAGGTTGCACTGAGGTGGCTGTATGACTAAGCTAAGTGGCACAAACACCTGGCCCATCTAGGAGTGGCACTGCAGTGTCAGACAGGAGGGCAGATATAAAAAATTGGCCCCAAACAGCACATCAGGCAAAGATGTAAAAGAGGTGCAATGAGGTAGCTGTATGACTAAGCTAAGTGACACAAACAATTGGCCCATCTGTGAGTGGCATTGCAGTGTCAGACAGGAGGGCACTTAAATAAAAAATAGTACCCAAACAGCACATCATGCCAAGAAGTAAAAGAGGGCAATGAGGTAGCTGTATGACTAAGCTAAGTGACACAAATGTGCGGCACAAACACCTGGCCCATCTAAGGTTGGCACTGCAGTCCCACTGCACTAATGGTGGATACCGGACGCACGTCTAACACCAGCATAGTTGTTATGGCCTCAGTAATCCGCTTTGCAACAGGGTATATATATACAGCAGTATCACTGGAATTATATGGCAGTACCACTGGACATATACGGTAGGATCACTGGACTGGATTTATACGCCAGTACCACTGGAATTATATGGCAGGATCACTGGATTTATACGGCAATACCGCTGGACATATATGGCAGTATCAATGGACATATACAGCAGTATCACTGGACATATACGGCAGTATCACTGGACTGGATTTATACGCCAGTACCTCTGGAATTATACGGCAAGATCACTGGAATTATACGGCAGGATTGCTGGATTTATACGGCAGTACCGCTGGACATATACAGCAGTGTCAATGGACATACAGTATACGGCAGTATCACTGGACATATTTGGCAGTATCATTGGGCTGGACTTATACGCCAATACCACTGGAATTATACGGTAGGATCACTGGACTTATATGCCAGTACCACTGGAATTATTCATCGGTATCAGTGGACATATACGGCAGTATCAATGGACTTATACGGCAGTATCAGTGGACTTATACGGCAGTATCACTGGACATATACAGCAGTATCACTGGACATATACAGCAGCACAGGGACACCTCCACTGGACTGATGCAGGACAACACAGCACCACTGCAATGGACTGGACTTATACAGCAGCTCTGGACATATGGCAGCAGAGGACACAACAACTGTGACTCGACAGATGCAGCACAAGACACTACCACTGAGGATGGAGACACCTCCTCTCTCTACACTCTCCAATGCCGTAGTGAAAATGGCAGGGACCTGCAGCTGCTTATATGGAATCCAAACCCCGCGAGAATCCGACAGCGGGATGATGACGTTTTGCCTCGTTCAGGTTTCCGAGTCAGGCGGGAAAACCCGAGACTGACTCGGATCCGGGTTCGTGACGTGAAGTCCGGGGGGGTTCGGCTCTCTGAGAACCGAACCCGCTCATCTCTACTTGCTACACTCATAATATGACTAATGATACCATTCCTCTATCCCATTGCTGTCTACTTGTTTTTCTGCTTCATCCATCTGGGGGATGCTGCGCACTTACTGATGGATTAGAATGTGTGGGTATGGAGTTTGGCACAGAATCTATAAAAACTTTCTCCTCCCCCCTCTAACCCCTCCCATCTACAGCCTCTCCACATAGCCCCAGTTTTAGTTTTGTGCCTTGGTGTACAGGCACAATTTTTTTTACAGCTAGTTTTGAGTTAGGTTTCAGATTTTCATTCAGTTTTATTCTATGCTTAGTCCCTGTTTACAGGTGACAAGCATATTCTGAGTGAGGTTAGATATGTTAGGATAGGCTGTGCACCCTATTTCTCACTCGTGTTGCCTCTAGAAAGTCACCATGCCATGAGGCCTCTGGGGCTTTCTGATTACCAGACACAGCACAGAGGAGGCATTACATCAAGTAGGACAGTCACAACCTGCCCTGGTAGATTTGGACTGTGTCCCATTTATTTAAGTTTCCTCAACTGTGATGGCGATCACCCATTTAGCGGGTGACAGCAGCAGCACTCAGCAGGGTGCCTCAGGGAGCAGTCCGGTAACAGGATCACTCCGCTTGTAAGGAAGGCGCAGAAAAGTTAACCATTCCAGTCCCAAATGCAATGACGCTTAAAGACCCGTTGGAGCGTAAGCTAGAAGCTATGCTAAAGTCCATGTGTATGGCAGTAGGAGTGTTGCTTAGACCTGCTTTAGTTGGAGTTTTGGTTAACAAGACTGTGTGGTTCCATGGGCAAAACATCTCAAGTTAGGCATACAACAGGATCTTTCCAAAGACCAGCTTATACTTCTTGCTGATCACATTTGTGAATCGGCTAAGTATTTAGGTACGGCTTCTATGGACATCGGACAGGTTAGTTCTAGGCTTTCAGCTTCACTAATTGCAGCTCGACGGGCGCTTTGACTGCATTCTCGGCAGGCAGAGGCTGAGTCAAAACGAGGAAGAGATGCGTTGCCTTATACTGGCGATATGTTATTTGGTCCTGAATTGGACAAATAGATTTCTCAGGCTAAAGGGGGGGAAGTCTGTTTTCCTATCGTTGCCTACACCAGTTCCTAAACGGAAATACGCTGGACCAGCGTTTAAATCTTTTAGACCTCAGTCCTTTTGAGGCCGTGCTCGAGGAACAACCGTACAGAGTAGACGTGGTAGAGGACGTGGCTTTCAACAAACCACTAACCATCGTCAAGACACAAAGCCAGCTGACAAAGCAGTGGCATGACGGGCTTCCTGCCCATCTCGGATCTTCAGTTCTGGGAGCATACCTTCAAATATTTCACTTGGCATGGCTTCAGAAGTCCACAGATGGGTGGATCCGCAATTTAATGTTTAAGGGATACAAAATAGAGTTCGATTGTCTACCACCAATGCAGTATTTCAAGACAGGCCAGCCTGTGTCATCAGACAAGAAGGCAGTTCTGCAGACCGCTATTCAGTCTCTCATAGATTCAGTAATTTTAATTCAGGTCAGTGATTGCAGGTTTAGAACCAAAGGAATTCATGATTTCGCTGGATCTCAAGGATACGTACTTACACATTATAATTTGGCCACCACATCAGGCATACTTAAGGTATGCAGTACAACAAAACCATTATCAATTTCAGGCACTACCGTTTGACCTCTCATCAGCACCTCGTGTATTTATAAAAGTGATGTCTGTGATGATAGCTCATCTCATATCCCTGGGAGTCATAATAGTTCCGTACTTAGACAACCTTCTCATCAAGGCTTCGTCTCAACAAATACTCCTTCAAAATGCCTTACTGATGTACAATGTGCAGAAACTCCAGCTGCTTTGGATGTGGTACGCGTGCTTCACATTTATGTAGCTCGAACATCAACAGTACGTAAAACAGATAATTTGTTTGTTCTCTATGATACAGTCAAGATAGGTTTGCCGGCTTCCAAACAGACCTTGGCTAGATGGATTAAGCTGACCATTCGTCAAACTTACTTTCATGCTAGTCTACAACCTCTTGCATCCACAGCACATTCCACACGTTCCGTAGGAACATCATGGGCAGCAGGTCGTGGAGCTTCTATGACGCAACTTTGCTGTGCAGCTACATGGTTATCAGTGCACACGTTTGTGCGCTTTTACAAGTTTGATACGTTTGCGGCATCAGCATCTAGCTTTGGCCATCTAGTGTTACATGGATTGGATGGATGGATGGATTAAGCTGACTATTCGTCAAACTTACTTTCATGCTAGTCTACAACCTCCTGCATCTACAGCACATTCCACACGTTCCGTAGGAACATCATGGGCAGCAGGTCGTGGAGCTTCTATGACGCAACTTTGCTGTGCAGCTACATGGTTATCAGTGCACACGTTTGTGCGCTTTTACAAGTTTGATACGTTTGCGGCATCAGCATCTAGCTTTGGCCATCTAGTGTTACAGGTGCCAACCAGCTCTCCCGCCCAAGAGGGAAACTTTGGTATGTCCCAAGAGTACTCCAGTGACCCCTAGTGAATGAAAAAGAAAATAGGATTTTGGTACTTATCAGATAAATCCTTTTTTTTTTTAATCCACAGAGGGCACTGGACGTCCACCCAAAGCAGTTGCACCTGTCTTGTGGTAAGTTCAGTAAGTCTTACGGTAACACATTATCACCGACTTGTTTTAATGATAAGGTGATTGTTATCTATTGTCATGTCATCTATCTAGTTGTTTGTTATCTTTTAAATGTTATATGTAATCCTCCATTGTTCATCCTCTCTTTCGCTCCTGTTCGGCTCAGGAAAAAAACACTGAGGCATCTTGGGGGTATGGAGGGGGTGGAGGGTTACTAATTTAAATATTTAAATGTGCCTATCCCTGCTAACGCCCCGTCCATATCACAAGAGTACTCCAGTGGATTCAAAGTGTGGATTCAAAGAAAAGGATTTATCTGGTAAGTACCAAAATCCTATTTATTCAGAAGAGATTGGCTGTTCTTCCGGAGGTTCAGTCGTTTCTCTAGGGAGTTCTGAGGATTTAGCCTCCATATGATCCTCCGGTCCCTCCTTGGGATCTAAATTTGGTCCTCACGGCTCTTCAGAGGCCTTCTTTTTGAGCCTCTGGACTTTGTTGAGTTGTGATTCCTTACTCTTAAGGTGGATTTTCTTTTGGCTATTGCGTCAGCTCGACGTGTTTCCGAGTTGGCAGCCCATTCTTACAGGCCACCCTTGTTACTGACGTTTTCCATGATGATCAGGTGGTTTTACGTACAAAGCCCTCTTTCCTACCAAAAGTTGTAGCTGCTTTTCATTTTAATCGAGGCATTGTACTTCCTGCCTTTGTTCCGGACATATTCGGCGAGGATCGTCACTTGGCCTTATTAGATGTGGTTTGGGCTTTGCACATTTATCTGTCCTGTACGGAGTCCATTTGCCGTATAGACGCATTGTTGGTTCTTAGTGACGCGCCTAAGCGAGGTTGGCTGGCTTCTAAAAACATGATGGCTCGTTGGGTCACATCAGCTATCCGTCAAGTCTATGTTTCGCCTGCTCTTCCAGTCACTGACCCATAGTGGGCTCATTCGACTACAGCCTTTGGGGCCTCCTGGGCTGTTTGTGGGGGTGCTTCTATTGAGCAGCTGTGTAGACCTGGTCGTCCGTGCATACGTTCACAAGATTCTACCGTTTCCATACGTATTGTATGGAGACTGCATCTGTTGGGAGTGAAATTTTGCAGGCGGCTTTGCCGTCTGCTCCTCCCTCCTCTTGTTAGCTTGCGTTGGGATATCCCATCTAGAAGTGCGCAGCGTCTCCCAGATGGATGAAGGCGAAATAAGGATTTTTTTACTCACCGTAAAAACTTTCTCCGAGTCCATCTGGGGGACGCTGCAATCCCTCTTTTTTCTTGTCTGGTTTATTTGTTACTGGTTTTGTTCTGTTTTCTCTCGGCTTTGCTAAACATTGACTGGGGCTATGTTTGTGGAGAGGCTGTAGATGGGAGGGGGAGGAGTTAGTTTTTATAGATTCTGTGCCAAACTCCATACCCACATGCTCTAATTCATCAGTAAGTGTGCAGCGTCCCCCAGATGGACTCGGAGAAAGAGATTTTACGGTGAGTAAAATATCCTTATTATACTGATTCGTCTTTATAATTTGCGGTAATCTGTAGCCATAATATATTATATTATCAACAAAATGACATGCGTAAATAAAAAAGCAGTTACCTATCACCCTCACTTTGTTACATTGTCCCCCATACTACTAGAATCCTCTCATTCAGTTATATTGTCTGCTTACACAGTTTATGGCATCTATTTATACCAGATCATGATATGATATATCTAATTTGCTATCTGGAATTTTCCTCTACAAAGATTCTTTAAAAGGCATGAAAATTATCTTAAGTAAGGATCTCTTACTAGAAGTAATTCATATCCATTCCCTTCTCATGTGACCAATGAACTTTCATTAGGATATAGGATGACCCTATTGTAAAGTGTAGTGGAATAAAGGTCCATACACACTTAACGATATAATGAGCGACGTCGCTCATTTTCCCCCTCCTTGAGCGACGTCGCTCATTTTATCGTTAAGTGTGTATGCCGCCAGCGACGACCGATGCGCGGCCCCGCGGGTCGGCAACGATCGTCGCTGTCGGTAGGGCTTGCATGAAGGATGTGGACTGTCGTCCACGACCTTCATGCAGGGCTGGCGGGGGCGTGACGTCACTGAGCGATATGAGCGGTCATATCGCTCAGTGCGTACAGGCGGCCGCCGACCGGCCGGCCCGGGAGGGGGAAACGTTAGACGATGTCGCTCACAGAGCGACATCGTCTAATGTGTATGGGCCTTAAGCCAGTGCTATATTAGTGACTGTTAATAAATAAAAATAAATATTTTTAATAACTTTCATAGTTATACATATCATTCCCTTATGGGCCCTACACATTGGCAGATAATACTGAAAGATATGAACGATCTCGTTCATTAATGAACGAGATACCGTTCATATCTTTCAGTGTGGTGGCTCCAGCGATGAACGATTCGCATCCCTGCGCTCGTTCATAGCTGGTGCCCCGTCGCTTGTGCATGCAGGCCAATATGGACAAGATCGTCCATATTTGCCTGCACTGCTATGGAGCCGGGTGACGGGGGGGAGTGAAGAAACTTCACTCCCCCCGTCACTGCCCCTCTGCCGCCAGGTCGCCCGTCGGCAGTATCCGCTGCCGGGTCGGCCGTATCCGCCTTCGGGCAGCTCGGCAGCATATCTATCAGTGTGTAGGGCCCATTATTGACTCTGCATTATCTAATTCGGAATCTGGACCGATACGTTTAAGGAGCATTAACATTATTAACAAGCCATGTACCTGTTTATTACTTAGTTGAAGCTACTTATGCTGGACAATATCATGAACAAAGAGTAGCCATATATAAGACATAGGGGGTCATTCCGAGTTGTTCGCTCGCTAGCAGATTTTAGCAGCATTGCACACGCTAGGCCACCGCCCTCTGGGAGTGTATCTTAGCTTAGCAGAATTGCGAACGAAAGATTAGCAGAATTGCGAATAGAAAATTCTTAGCAGTTTCTGAGTAGCTCGAGACTTACTCCTACACTGCGATCAGTTCAGCCCGTTTCGTTCCTGGTTTGACGTCACAACACGCCCTGCGTTCGGCCAGACACTCCCGCGTTTTATCCTGGCACGCCTGCGTTTTTCCGCACACTCCCAGAAAACGGTCAGTTTCCGCCCAGAAACACCCACTTCCTGTCAATCACACTCCGATCACTTCAACAATGGAAATTCTTCGTTCGGACGTGAGTAAATCTACTAAGTTTTGAGCTAAAATACTTAGCGCATGCGCACTGCGTACCATGCGCATACGCATTTTCGCCTTAATCGCTCTGTTGCGAAAATCGGCAATGAGCGAACAACTCGGAATGACCCCCTCATAGAGTAGGAGTGCTCTAAAGCAGTAGCGGATTTACCGCTATGTGACCAAAGCGGTCGCTTAAGGCCTGGCAGGCCCCATGGGGCCAGCCAACAGGGCTGAATCTGTGCAGGGGCCACTGTTATTGGTGCCGATGTCCGGCACTACACCACAATAAAGAAACTTAAAGGGCAAGGGCTGTCGGGAGCTGTAGTATATTTTGAATACTGTGGTGCTTTCCTGGATACCGTCACTAGTAACAGTACATGATGTGCTGTAGCAGCGTGACCTTCAAACTCTGACCCCAGGGCACATACCACTCCATCCTCTGTCCACTCACCAGGACCCCCAGGCACATACCGTGTATTTATGTGTTATTTATTTATTACCCGTTATTTATATAGTGCACACATATTCCGCAGCACTTTCCAGAGAATATTTAGACATTTACATCAGTCGCTGCCCCAGTGGAGCTTACAATCTATATTCCCTAACACATATACATGCACACACATTCAGGGTAGATTTTTTTTTTGTTGGGAGCCAAGTAACCTGCCAGTATATTATTTATTTTTTGGATTGTGGGAGGACCTGGAGGAAACCCAAGCAAGCACGGGGAGAATATACAAACTCCACACAGTTAGGGCCATGACGGGAATCGAACCCATGACCTCAGTGCTGTGAGGCAGTAATGCTAACCGTTACAACATCCATACTTGTATCTCAAGGGCGCAGGGCAGCCAGTTTGACGTTCCGGCTGCAGGGACCAGGATCAGGTGGCCCAGCATCTGTCACTGAGGAGGAGTTAAAGCATCGGGGGGCTGTCACCGGATCCAGGGGAGAAGGGGGGAGGGTGTCTGTGCAAGCTGTCAGCATGGGGGGTTTGTCTGTGTAAGCTGTCACAGGGTGGGGGGAATTTGGCGTACAGTGACTGAGGTTATTGTTTGAGGAAGGGGGGCCCCAAATTGGTGCCTTGCTTAGGACCCCATGAGATCTAAATCCACCTCTGCTCACAAGGCGACAATGTGCTCGAGCTTCAGATGAAATGCACGTGAAATTGCAGTGCATCACATGGCACCACACTTTGGTGAGACCCAGCTAAGGGCTAAATATAGCCCTTATTTTTTGAAACCACTTTATTGAGTTTTATGTCAGAAATCGCAACTACATGAGAGTCTTAATTCACTGTTTTTTACAATTAACATAAAATGTCAAAATATTTTTAATGAAATCAGATGTTGAATATACACACATATATTTCTCTACTTCAAAATTCTCTCTTCAATGCTTTAATTATGCAGAATGTATAGTATCTTAATGTTAACAAGGTGTATGATCGACTTCTCCCTTTTCAGGTACAATCATTGGTTTGATGGCATGGCTCTCCTGCACAGGTTCAATATTCAGAATGGCTCCGTCACCTACATGAGCAAGTTCCTGCAAAGTGATTCTTATACAAAGAATAAGAAAGAGAACCGGATTGTAGTCTCGGAGTTTGGCACCTTGGCGATGCCAGACCCTTGCATGTCTCTGTTTGACCGCTTTAAATCTAAATTTAAAATGAGTAAGTCATGTTTATGTCCTTATAGGATCTGTAGGTGCTAAATTAGTACCTCTATATACATTACGTTTTCTTAAAATTATGAAATCCATATCACCACAGTGATCATGACCAAATGGCCTTCTGTTCTTCATTTTCTGTCCTCCTTTGCAATATAATGTATGTGGAGGTTGGTAAAATGGTGACCATGTGTTGTGGTACTGTATGTCTTCCTAGAGCAGGGTTTTCTCCAAATGTATTACATGTATATCCAGAGCCACCTCACACACATCCAAAGGGTAATTCCTTTATTCTTTTACATTTCATTCCAAACAGTGGTCTTACTGTGTTTGTAATGAGCAGTACAATTTTGTCTATGTTGTTGACAACTGCATGTCCGCGGCTGGTGCAGGGTGACGTTAGCGATATTGTATAGTGTGTATGCACTATATCATTTGTTTGGGAGTTCAAGGGAAATTGTGAGCAATAGCGTATCTTTTGCATGTAGTCTAGAGTGTATGCGGCTTAAGCATTGCCAAAATCGTGCAAAAGACCACTCTGTCTTGTGCTACAGTGTTGGATACAGTGGTGTGACATCTTATAGACCATTAGCATCGTGCAGGTTCTCTCAAAATGCGCATGGCTCATTTATATGAAATATAAATAAATGACTGCATCTGCATACAAAATGATGCATTATAGTGTTTTTCTAGAAAACACTGTAATGTAGCATTTCGCATGCAGTTGTAGACGCACACAGAATATAGCCAATATATCATTTTTTTCAGCAAAGTGTGCTTGTGTGTCCTATTCGCATAGCGATGCCAATAAGACGCATTTTCAGAAAAAAAAGATGCCCGCCGCTAACGGAGTTGCGTGGGACCTTCCAGCTCACTCGTGCTATGTAGCGTATTGTGGCAAGATATATATGGGCACATCTGTATTCCGTGCAGTTACCTTTCTAATGAATGGGACGGTAGCCTAGGACAGTAGCGCACACAAATGGTTATGCTCTGCATACTGTCTTCTGTGTAACATCAGCTATCACACTGCCCACATTCCATGGCCTAGTAGAAGTAGCATGATCTGTATATGGGATGTATTGTAGCTTCCACAGGTGCAATTAATGGTTTCAGAAATTATGGAACTTGTAGTTCCACAACAGCTGGAGAGTAACTATTTCCCAAGCCCTTCTTTCTTGTATTTGCCATATGTGATATCACTCTCTTTCTTATGCCAGAGTGTTTTACAATATGATATGCCATTGACTAAGTGCTCTGCCTCAGCTATGTACCAATGTGTATTTCTCTATCGTCCTAGTGGATGCTGGGGTTCCTGAAAGGACCATGGGGAATAGCGGCTCCGCAGGAGACAGGGCACAAAAAGTAAAGCTTTAGGATCAGGTGGTGTGCACTGGCTCCTCCCCCCATGACCCCCCTCCAAGCCTCAGTTAGGTTTTTGTGCCCGGCCGAGAAGGGTGCAATCTAGGTGGCTCTCCTAAAGAGCTGCTTAGAAAAGTTTAGCTTAGGTTTTTTATTTTACAGTGAGTCCTGCTGGCAACAGGATCACTGCATCGAGAGACTTAGGGGAGAAGAAGTGAACTCACCTGCGTGCAGGATGGATTGGCTTCTTTGGCTACTGGACATTAGCTCCAGAGGGACGATCACAGGTACAGCCTGGATGGTCACCGGAGCCTCGCCGCCGGCCCCCTTGCAGATGCTGAAAAGAGAAGAAGGTCCAGAATCGGCGGCAGAAGACTCCTCAGTCTTCTTAAGGTAGCGCACAGCACTGCAGCTGTGCGCCATTGCTCTCAGCACACTTCACACGGCAGTCACTGAGGGTGCAGGGCGCTGGGGGGGGGGCGCCCTGGGCAGCAATGAAAATCCTTTTTTTTGGCAAAAAAATACCTCACATATAGCCTCCGGGGCTATATGGAGATATTTAACCCCTGCCAGAATCCATTTTTAAGCGGGAGACGAGCCCGCCGAAAAGGGGGCGGGGCCTATCTCCTCAGCACACAGCGCCATTTCCTCACACAGTTCCGCTGGTCAGGAAGGCTCCCAGGCTCTCCCCTGCACTGCACTACAGAAACAGGGTTAAATCAAGAGAGGGGGGGCAAAATTTGGCGAAATTGTGATTTTATAAAAGCAGCTATAAGGGAGCACTTATTATAAGGCTATCCCTGTAAAATATAGCGCTTTGGTGTGTGCTGGCAAACTCTCCCTCTGTCTCCCCAAGGGGCTAGTGGGGTCCTGTCCTCTATCAGAGCATTCCCTGTGTGTGTGTGCTATATGTCGGTACGTGTGTGTCGACATGTATGAGGACGATGTTGGTGAGGAGGCGGAGCAAATTGCCTGTAATGGTGATGTCACTCTCTAGGGAGTCGACACCGGAATGGATGGCTTATTTATGGAATTACGTGATAATGTCAACACGCTGCAAGGTCGGTTGGCGACATGAGACGGCTGGCAAACAAATTAGTACCTGTCCAGGCGTCTCAAACACCGTCAGGGGCGTTAAAACGTCCTTTTACCTCAGTCGGTCGACAGACACAGACACGGACACTGATTTCAGTGTCGACGGTGAAGAAACAAACGTATTTCCCTTTAGGGCCACACGTTACATGTTAAGGGCAATGAAGGAGGTGTTACATATTTCTGATACTACAAGTACCACAAAAGAGGGTATTATGTGGGATGTGAAAAAACTACCTGTAGTTTTTCCTGAATCAGATAAATTAAAGGAAGTGTGTGATGATGCGTGGGTTCCCCCCGATAGAAAATTATTGGTGGTATACCCTTTCCCGCCAGAAGTTAGGGCGCGTTGGGAAACACCCCTTAGGGTGGATAAGGCGCTCACACGCTTATCAAAACAAGTGGCTGTACCGTCTATAGATAGGGCCGTCCTCAAGGAGCCAGCTGACAGGAGGCTGGAAAATATCATAAAAAGTATATACACACATACTGGTGTTATACTGCGACCAGCGATCGCCTCAGCCTGGATGTGCAGAGCTGGGGTGGCTTGGTCGGATTCCCTGACTAAAAATATTGATACCCTTGACAGGGACAGTATTTTATTGACTATAGAGCATTTAAAGGATGCATTTCTATATATACGAGATGCACAGAGGGATATTTGCACTCTGGCATCAAGAGTAAGTGCGATGTCCATATCTGCCACAAGATGTTTATGGACACGACAGTGGTCAGGTGATGCAGATTCCAAACGGCACAAAGGTGTATTGCCGTATAAAGGAAGAGGAGTTATTTGGGGTCGGTCCATCGGACCTGGTGGCCACGGCAACTGCTGGAAAATCCACCGTTTTTACCCTAAGTCACATCTCTGCAGAAAAAGACACCGTCTTTTCAGCCTCAGTCCTTTCGTCCCTATAAGAGTCATATCTGCCCAGGGATAGAGGAAAGGGAAGAAGACTGCAGCAGGCAGCCCATTCCCAGGAACAGAAGCCTTCCACCGCTTCTGCCAAGCTCTCAGCATGACGCTGGGACCGTACAGGACCCCTGGATCCTACAAGTAGTATCCCAGGGGTACAGATTGGAATGTCGAGACGTTTCCCCCTCGCAGGCTCCTGAAGTCTGCTTTACCAAGGTCTCCCTCCGACAAGGAGGCAGTATGGGAAACAATTCACAAGCTGTATTCCCAGCAGGTGATAATCAAATTACCCCTCCTACAACAAGGAAAGGGGTATTATTCCACACTATATTGTGGTACTGAAGCCAGAAGGCTAGGTGAGACCTATTCTAAATCTAAAAAAATTTGAACACTTACAAAGGTTCAAATCAAGATGGAGTCACTCAGAGCAGTGATAACGAACCAGGAAGAAGGGGCCTATATAGTGTCCCGGGACATCAGGGATGCTTACCTCCATGTCCCAAATTTGCCCTTCTCACTAAGGGTACTTCAGGTTCGTGGTACAGAACTGTCACTATCAGTTTCAGACGCTGCCGTTTGGATTGTCCACGGCACCCCGGGTCTTTACCAAGGTAATGGCCGAAATGATGATTCTTCTTCAAAGAAAAGGCGTCTTAATTATCCCTTACTCTCCTGATAAGGGCAAAGTCCAGGGAACAGTTGGAGGTCGGAGTAGCACTATCTCGGATACTGCTACAACAGCACGGGTGGATTCTAAATATTCCAAAATCGCAGCTGTTCCCGACGACACGTCTGCTGTGCCTAGGGATGATTCTGGACACAGTCCAGAAAAAGGTGTTTCTCCCGGAAGAGAAAGCCAGGGAGTTATCCGACAGGAACCTCCTAAAACCAGGAAAAGAGGCTTCCTACGAAGCAATTCCATTCGGCAGATTTCACGCAAGAACTTTTCAGTGGGATCTGCTGGACAAATGGTCCGGATCGCATCTTCAGATGCATCAGCGGATAACCCTATATCCAAGGACAAGGGTGTCTCTCCTGTGGTGGTTACAGAGTGCTCATCTTCTAGAGGGCCGCAGATTCGGCATTCAGGATTGGATGCTGGTGACCACGGAGGCCAGCCCGAGAGGCTGGGGAGCAGTCACACAAGGAAAAAATTTCCAGGGAGTGTGATCAAGTCTGGAGACTTTTCTCCACATAAATATACTGGAGCTAAGGGTAATTTTATAATGCTCTAAGCTTAGCAAGACCTCTGCTTCAAGGTCAGCCGGTATTGATCCAGTGGGAAAAACATCACGGCAGTCGCCCACGTAAACAGACAGGGCGGCACAAGAAGCAGGAGGGCAATGGCAAAAACTGCAAGGACTTTTCGCTGGGCGGAAAATCATGTGATAGCACTGTCAGCAGTGTTTCATTCCGGGAATGGAAACTGGGAAGCAGACTTCCTCAGCAGGCACGACCTCCACCCGGGAGAGTGGAAACTTCATCGGGAAGTTTTTCCACATGATTGTGAACCGTTGGGAAATACCAAAGGTGGATATGATGGCGTCCCGTCTGAACAAAAAACGGGACAGGTATTGCGCCAGGTCAAGAGACCCTCAGGCAATAGCTGTGGACGTTCTGGTAACACCGTGGGTGTACCAGTCGGTGTATGTGTTCCCTCCTCTGCTTCTCATACCTAAGGTACTGAGAATTATAAGACGTAGAGGAGTAAGAACTATACTCATGGCTCCGGATTGGCCAAGAAGGACTTGGTACCCGGAACTTCAAGAGATGCTCACAGAGGACTTATGGCCTCTGCCGCTAAGAAGGGACTTGCTTCAGCAAGTACCATGTCTGTTCCAAGACTTACCGCAGCTGCGTTTGACGGCATGGCGGTGGAACGCCGGATCCTAAGGGAAAAAGGCATTCCGGAAGAGGTCATTCCTACCCTGGTCAAAGCCAGGAAGGAGGTGACCGCACAACATTATCACCACATGGGGCGAAAATATGTTGCGTGGTGTGAGGCCAGGAAGGCCCCACGAAGAAATTTCAACTCGGTCGATTCCTGCATTTCCTGCAAACAGGAGTGTCTATGGGCCTCAAATTGGGGTCCATTAAGGTTCAAATTTCGGCCCTGTCGATTTTCTTCCAGAAAGAATTGGCTTCAGTTCCTGAAGTCCAGAAGTTTGTCAAGGGAGTATTGCATATACAACCCCCTTTTGTGCCTCCAGTGGCACTGTGGGATCTCAACGTAGTTCTGGGATTCCTCAAATCACATTGGTTTAAAACCAGTCAAATCTGTGGATTTGAAGCATCTCACATGAAAAGTGACCATGCTCTTGGCCCTGGCCTGGGCCAGGCGAGTGTCAAATTGGTGGTTTTTTTCTCAAAAAAGCCCATATCTGTTTGTCCATTCGGACAGGGCAGAGCTGCGGACTCGTCCCCAGTTCTCTCCCTAAGGTGGTGTCAGTGTTTCACCTGAACCAGCTTATTGTGGTGCCTTGCGCCTACTAGGGACTTGGAGGACTCCAAGTTGCTAGATGTTGTCAGGGCCCTGAAAATATAGGTTCCAGGACGGCTGGAGTCAGGAAAACTGACTTGCTGTTATCCTGTATGCACCCAACAAACTGGGTGCTCTTGCTTCTAAGCAGACTATTGCTAGTTGGATGTGTAATACAATTCAGCTTGCACATTCTGTGGCAGGCCTGCCACAGCCAAAATATGTAAATGCCCATTCCACAAGGAAGGTGGGCTCATCTTGGGCGGCTGCCCGAGGGGTCTCGGCTTTACAACTTTGCCGAGCGGCTACTTAGTCAGGGGCAAACACGTTTGTAAAATCCTACAAATTTGATACCCTGGCTAAGGAGGACCTGGAGTTCTCTCATTCGGTGCTGCAGAGTCATCCGCACTCTCCCGCCCGTTTGGGAGCTTTGGTATAATCCCCATGGTCCTTTCAGGAACCCCAGCATCCACTAGGACGATAGAGAAAATAAGAATTTACTTACCGATAATTCTATTTCTCGGAGTCCGTAGTGGATGCTGGGCGCCCATCCCAAGTGCGGATTATCTGCAATACTTGTACATAGTTACAAAAATCGGGTTATTATTGTTGTGAGCCATCTTTTCAGAGGCTCCGCTGTTATCATACTGTTAACTGGGTTCAGATCACAGGTTGTACAGTGTGATTGGTGTGGCTGGTATGAGTCTTACCCGGGATTCAAAATCCTTCCTTATTGTGTACGCTCGTCCGGGCACAGTATCCTAACTGAGGCTTGGAGGGGGGTCATGGGGGGAGGAGCCAGTGCACACCACCTGATCCTAAAGCTTTACTTTTTGTGCCCTGTCTCCTGCGGAGCCGCTATTCCCCATGGTCCTTTCAGGAACCCCAGCATCCACTACGGACTCCGAGAAATAGAATTATCGGTAAGTAAATTCTTATTTTTGTATGTTAGGCACCTTTGCTGAACACATGACACAGAGCCTGATTGTAAGTGGTATGCAGCATATGTTGGCGGTCGCCCATCTGCCAGTATATGCAAATGACCTACAAACTCTTCCATTGTGTACATTCGTGTGGCCAAATGTGCAAGGACTGAGATGCCCACTTGTAACCCCTGCACGTTGTAATACTGATTAGTGTGTCCTTATATACTACCATCAGTTGTGCCATAGAATCTTACACCAGCACCATGGTAGATGCAGGTTCTCCAGACCATGGCCTCCTATGCCTGCGGCTGTGCGCCTGCGAGCACAGCCGCCCCCGCCTCCGGCTCCCGCACTGTGTAGGAAGAGACGCTGTGTCTTGTCTAGCGCCGCTAGAGCTGTTCTGCTGCTTGGAGCGTAGCATTGATGCATTTGCTATAGAACCTATGGCTCTCATCAGGGACATGACTAACTCACAGCATCACCCCTATCACTTGGGACTCCTCTCACGTGTGCTGAAGATGTGGCCTTGTGTCAAGGAAGCCATTCTTCCCCCGGTGTATGACATTTTGGAGGCATGACGTGTGTTATTCCCCCATTCTCGTCATGCTGGGAGCTTACCAAGCACTCCGGGAGCAGCTAGGCAGCCCTCTGCATCTTCCGGCACAGTGTGGATAACGCTCTCTGACCCCACCCGAGTGGTGTAACACCAAAATAGCAGAGCAGCTGTGCTATTATGGTTTTACCCCCTTGGATGGTGTCACCCGATGCAGTGCACCCCCCTAGTAATGCCACTGGCTTTTATGCAGTTCTTGGTACTGATGTGTTTAGAAACATGGAATAACATTTTGACTGTACTGCAGCCACAACAGTACTGAGCAAAAGTCTTTCTAGTATATTATATAAAGCAGGGTATTCAATATGCAGCCCTCCATCTGCTTTGGGACTACTGAATAAAGTAGCAAAAGAAGCCGCACAAGAGTAAGAAATTGATATGTTTAGCACCGTATCACTGTTACCCACAAGAAATAATTAAAAAGCTAAACTATCCTGTATATTATAAATAACCGGGAGGTGCTCCCTAGAATAGTAGTATTTAGCAATATGGACAGTGGAACGACACAGAAAAACTGTAGCAGGGCATACTGGGATATGTAGTTCCACAACAGCTGGGGGGCTGTAGATTGAATACCCATGATCTAAAGCATAGGAAAACATACTATTGCATGTGTAAATTAATATTATTCCTCTTCCTTTGTCCACTTCAGCATCCACTGACAATTGCAGTGTTAATTATGTGCTATATAAAGGTGACTATTATGTCAGCACTGAAACCAATTATATGATTAAAGTGGATCCTGAAACCTTGAATACTCTGGAAAAGGTAATCCATAATCTACCAAGTGAAATAATGCTAATTAAATATTGATTTGTTGAAAACGGCAGTGAGAAAATGTTAACATGTCGTCATATTTTTGATTTCTAAAGCTGGGTACACACTGGGTGATATATAGGCTGTTCGATCGTACGGCCGTTATATTGTTATTGGGTCGGTGGATGTGATGTTGTCCACAGACATGCCGCTTTAGCTGTGCAGCACTGCTTATATATCGGTGCATCTGGCTGTGTGTTTATGGGAGGTCCGCTGACAGCATGTACACTTGCATGGATTGACGTCACAGCTGGCCAGGCAAATTGAAATGCTTGCCCAGCTGGTTGTCAGCACCAACATATCGAGTGGCTAGTTGGTAAGTGTATATGCTTAACAAAAGATAGAGGAATAAACTCTTTGTTGGGGCACTCTTTTATAATTAAAATATATTCTTTTTCTCTTACGTCCTAGAGGATTCTGGGGTCCACATTAGTACCATGGGGTATAGACGGGTCCACCAGGAGACATTGGCACTTTAAGATTTTAATAGTGTGGGCCGGCTCCTCCCTCTATGCCCCTCCTACCAGACTCGGTTTAGAAAATGTGCCCGGAGGAGCCGGTCACAGCTACGGGAGCTCCATAGGAGTTTTCCCAGTTTTATTATTTTTATTGGAGTTTAGGCACAGGGAGGCTGCTGGCAACAGCCTCCCTGCTTCGAGGGACTTAGGGGGGAGTAGTGTCCACCCTGAGGGGTCCAAGCTACTATCTCCTCTGACAGGACACTGAGCTCCTGAGGGTGCTGATCGTTAGCCGCCCCAGGCGACCACTCACTCCCGCAGCATGCCGCCACCCCCTAACAGAGCCAGAAGATAGAATGTGGTGAGAAATGGCGGCACAAGGGTAGGAGAGCAGCTCTGAACGGCTGCGCTCGGGGGGAGGGCTCAGCGGCACACGGTGTTGGCGCTGTGAGGGGCGTCCTGAGCCAGCGTCTAAATACCCTAAACTGGTCACAGACGCTAACCGGAGACTGAATACCCAGGCAAGCGACAGAATCCTCAGTACACAGACGCTAACCAGGGACTGAATCCCCCGGCTAGCGACGGAATCCTCAGGCCAGTATAAAGAATTTGTGCGGGTAGACGTGCCATCTTCAGGGGGCGGAGCTTATCCTCAGAGCGGATCCAGCAGCGCTCAGCACCATTGTCCTGCCTGCAGTTCCTGTACACGGACGCTGACAGGGGAGCTGTCCCTCCAAGCAACTCCAGCTATCCTGTGCGGTACCAGTGGGTTGTAGAAGGGGGGGGAATCTGTGTAAATACTGTGTAGTCTATTAAGGTACACAGTAAGCGCTGGGTAGTTGTGTTATATCTGCCTCAGGAAGCGGTGTGTGGGTTGGCTCCAATCTCCGTGTCTCTCTGTAGCATACTTGGGGGGAAACTGTGTCTACAATTCCCTGTGTGGGTGTTTATTATCTCCCATAGCCATGTCTAGGGACTCTGTGTCAAATGCTGCAGAGGATGTTTTTTCTCAGGAAGAATACATTCCATGTACATAGGAATGTACGGTCTTGTCTCAGATCCCTATGATTGAGCCTGAGTGGTTGACCTCCATTAAAGGAATGATCTCTGATTTCTACTAGGGTAGCACATACTGAGACAGAAACTCAGGTGTTAAAGAATTCTATGGCAGCTTGGTCAGGTTCTGTTCCTATTCCGGCAAGACCCCCTAGCATGTTCCCACTGAAACGTGCACTTGCCCAGACTATGCAAGATGACACGGATACCGACTTTGATACAGCAGACGGTGATGGGGACGTGCTATGGGGGGCAGCATCCCTTGCAAAGGTGGTGCAGCTCATGATTGAGGCCATTAGAGATGTGTTAAACATTACTGACACACCAACTGAGCAGGTTGAGGAGGCTTACTTCACTGACAATAATGCAGCCTCGCTAACCTTACCTGCGTCTAAAGAATTAAACGCTATATTTGAAAAATCCTGGGAAAACACGGAGAAAAAATTCCAGATCCCCAAAAGGGTTCTGGTTGCCTTTCCCTTCCCTGTCTCCAGACTGTCTAAAAAGGTGGTTTTACCTGTCCCTGGATCTACCGCGTTAAAAGAACTTGCTTATTGTAAGATTGACACTACACTCAAATCCATATACACTGCTTCAGGAGTGGCGTTAAGGCCCACCATTGCCTGTGCATGGATTTGGATACAAGGGATAGAAGTGACATTGAATTGTTTTTACGTAACATACAGGATTCTGCGGGGTTCATGGTGGAATCCATGAAGGACCTGGGTACGCTGACTGCACGGATAGCTGCCATGTCAGTCTCGGCTCGCAGGTGACTCTGGCTACGCCAATGGTCTGCAGACGCGGAATCCAGAAGAAGTGTGGAGAACCTATCCTACACAGGTCAGGCTCTATTTGGGGAAGCATTGGATGCGTGGATTTCCACGGCAACCGCGGGTAAGTCATTTTTCCTTCCCTCTGCTACACCTTCTACGAGGAAACCTTTTTCCCCAACTGCATCGCAGTCCTTTCGGACCGCTAGAGCAAAAAGGTCCAAGCCTCATACCACCTTCTTTAGAGGTGGTCGTGCAAAATCCAAAAAGCCTGCACCCGCAAGCTCCCAGGACCAGAAACCTGCTTCTGGTTCCTCAAAATCCTCAGCATGACGGTGGACTGCACAGCCTGGAGGACGGGCTGGTGGGTGCGAGACTCAGACGTTTCAGCAACATCTGGGTGTTTTCCGGCCTGGATCCCTGGGTACAGGATATTGTGTCCTAGGGGTACAGACTGGAGTTTCAAGAACTCCCACCTCACCGATTCTTCAAATCAGGCTTGCCAGTGTTGCTGACAGACAGGGTGATCCTACAGGACACCATCCGAAAATTGGAAATGTCACAGGTCATTGTCCCAGTTCCACCTCATCTGCAACACAAGGGTTACTATTCGAACCTTATCGTGGTACCGAAACCGGATGGTTCGGCCAGACCAATTTTGAACTTGAAGTCGCTAAACCCTTACCTGAGGGAATTCAAATTCAAAATGGAGTCTCTGAGAACGGTGATCTCAGGTCTGGAGGAGGGAGAGTTTCTGGTATCCAGGGAGACATTGTTGCAGTCCATTGCTCTCACGACTCATCTGCTCAGGAAACATGGTTGGATTCTGAACCTTCCAAAGTCACATTTGGAACTGACAAGGAGATTGTCTTTTCTGGGGATGATCCTTGACATGGAAGTGCAGAGGGTGTTTCTGCCAGAGGAGAAAGCGTTGGTGTTTCAAACAATGGTCCGGGATGTCCTTAAGCCAGCCCGGGTATCGGATCATCAGTGCATTTGTCTTCTGGGGAAGATGGTTGCCTCCTACGAGGCTCTACAGTACGGAAGGTTTCATGCTCAGTCCTTCCAGCTGGATCTCCAGGACAAGTGGTCGGGATCTCACCTACACATGCACCAGACGATACGTCTGTCGCCGAAGGCCAGAATTTCACTCATCTGGTGGCTGAAAATATCTCACCTTCTGGAGGGCCGCAGTTCGGGATGCAGGACTGGATCCTTCTAACCACGGATGCAAGCCTCCGGGGCTGGGGCACAGTCACCCAGGGAGAAGCCTTCCAAGGAAGATGGTCAAACTTGGAATCCTGTCTTCCGATAAACATTCTGGAACTAAGAGCCATCTGCAATGGTCTTCTCAGAGTGACTCATCTTCTGCAAGATCGAGCCATTCAAGTGCAGTCGGACAATGTAACGACGGTGGCCTACATAAACCGACAGGGCGGAACGAAGAGCAGAGCTGCAATGTCAGAGGTAACAAGAATCATCCTCTGGGCTGAAAAACACGCATTGGCGCTGTCGGCAATCTTCATTCCGGGAGTAGACAACTGGGAAGTGGACTTCCTCAGCAGACACGATCTCCATCCAGGAGAGTGGGGCTTCCATCCGGAGGTGTTCACGGAGGTGACAGATCTTTGGGGTGTACCTCAAATAGACATGATGGCCTCCCGTCTCAACAAGAAGCTTTGGAGGTACTGTTCCAGGTCGAGAGACCCACAAGCAGTGGCGGTGGACGCCCTGGTGACTACATGGGTGTTCCAGTCAGTGTACGTGTTTCCTCCACTTACACTCATTCCAAGGATTCTAAAACTCATAAAGAGAACAAGAGTTCAGGCGATCCTCATTGCTCTGGACTGGCCAAGAAGGGCTTGGTACGCAGATCTTCTGGATCTACTGCTGGGAGATCCGAGGCCGCTTCCTCTTCGGGAAGACCTGTTACAACAGGGACCATTCGCTTATCAAGACTTACCATGGCTACGTTTGACGGCATGGAAGTTGAACGCCAGATATTAGCTCAGAAGGGCATACCGAACAAGGTTATTCCTACCCTGATACAGGCTAGGAAAGGAGTAAGCATTACCATTGCATTTGGAAAAAGTATGTGTCTTGGTGTGAATCCAAGAAGCTTCCTACGGTGGAGTTTCAACTGGGACGGTTTCTCCTCTTCCTGCAAGCTGGTGTGGATATGGGTCTGAGGTTGGGATCTGTAAAGTTACAGATTTCGGCCCTATTCATTTTCTTCCAGAAACAACTGGCTTCCCTTCCTGAGGTTCAGACTTTCTTGAAAGGGGTTCTGCACATCCAGCCTCCCCTTGTGCCACCTACTGCACCCTGGGATCTTAATGTGGTGTTACTGTTCCTCCAGTCGGATTGATTCGTGCCTCTACTGGAAGTTGAGGTCAAGTTTCTCACGTGGAAGGCTGTCAACTTTGTTGGCCTTAGCTTCTGCTAGACGTGTGTCGGAGTTGTGGGCTTTGTCTTGTAAGAGCCCCTACTTGATCTTCCATGAAGATATAGCTGAGCTCCGGACACGTTAACAGTTTCTTCTTAAGGTATTGTCGGCTTTTCATATTAATCAGCCTATTGTGGTGCCAGTTGCTACTGACTCCTCAATTACTTCATAGTCCTTGGATGTTGTAAGGGCTCTGAAAATCTATGTGAAGAGGACTGCTCGTCACAGGAAATCGGACTCTCTGTTTGTTCTGTATGACCCCAAGGAAATTGGGTGTCCTGCTTCTAAGCAGACAATCTCTCGCTGGATCAGGTTCACTATCCAGCATGCGTATTCTATGGCAGGATTGCCGTGTCCAAAATCAGTTAAGGCCCACTCTACTTGTAAGGTGGGTTCTTCCTGGGTGACAGCTTTGCCAAGCGGCTACTTGGTCGGGATCGAACACGTTTGCTAAGTTTTACAAGTTTGATACTTTGGCCTCTGAGGACCTGAAGTTTGGTCAATCAGTTCTGCAAGAGCCTCCGCGCTCTCCCTCCCGTTCTAGGAGCTTTGGTACATCCCCATGGTACTATTGTGGACCCCAGCATCCTCTAGGACGTAAGAGAAAATAGGATTTTTATTACCTACCTGCAAATCCTTTTCTCGTAGTCCGTAGAGGATGCTGGGTGCCCGCCCAGCTCTTCATTATCCTGCAGTGGTTACTTGATGCAGTACAGCTTTGTTCTTAGTTGAGTACTGCGTTGTTACTTGGTTAAGTAATGTTTTCAGCTATTTCTGAGTTCCAAGCTAGGTAGCTTGGTTTGCATTGTTTGTGTGAACTGGTATGAATCTCGCCACTATCTGTGTATTTCCTTCTCTCGAAATATGTCCGTCTCTTCGGGCACAGTTTCTAGACTGAGTCTGGTAGGAGGGGCATAGAGGGAGGAGCCAGCCCACACTATTAAACTCTTAAAGTGCCAATGGCTCCTGGTGGACCCGTATATACCCCATGGTACTAATGTGGACTCCATCATCCTCTACGGACTACAAGAAAAGGATTTACCGGTAGGTAATTAAAATCCTATTATTACATTTCACATTAAAATTAAAAACATGCAATTTCTTGGTTCATATAAGTCATAATATTTAGTACATGAGAAACATACACAAATAATGTATAAGAGGAAAGCATTATATTTGCTGAAAACTGCATGCATCTTTGCAGTTTAAATTTACAATTTCCTTTTGTACGCTTAGGGGGTAATTCAGAGTTGATTGCAGCAGCAAATTTGTTAGTAGTTGGGCAAAACCATGTGCACTGCAGGAGGGGCAGATATAACATTTGCAGGTAGAGTTAGATTTGGGTGGGGTGTATTGTTTCTGTGCAGGATAATTACTGGCTGCTTTACTTTTACACTGCAATTTAGATTTCAGTTTGAATACACCCCACCCAAATCTATCTCTCTCTACACATGTTACATCTGGTCCTCCTGCACTGCACATTGGAGGTCATTCCGAGTTGATCGCTAGCTGCCGTTGTTCGCAGCGATCAGGCTAAAAATCGGCATTTCTGCACATGTGTTTGCACCGCAATGTGCAGGCGCGTCGTACGGGTACAATGAGCATCATGGGTTTGCACAGAGTCTAACGAAGATTACAGACGCATGGCCGAACGCAGGAAGATTGACATGAAGTGAGCGTTTCTGGGTGTCAACTGACTGTTTTCAGGGAGTGCTTAGAAAAACGCAGGCGTGTCTGGAAAAACGCAGGCGTGGCTGTCAAACGCTGGGCGGGTGTGTGACGTCAAAAGCCGTCCCTCCGTCGTTATAATCAACGCACACGAAGAGTAACTACAGGGCTGGTCTTGTTTTGCACAAAATGATTTTGCAGGCGCTCTGCTGCACAAGTGTTCACACTTCTGCAAAGCGAAAATACACTCCCCAGTGGGCGGCGACAATGCGTTTACACGGCTGCTAAAAACTGCTAGCGAGCGATCAACTCGGAATGACCCGCATGGTTTTGCCCAACTGCTAACAAATTTTCTGCTGCGATCAACTCTGGATTAGGCCCTTAATTTTAATATTATGCTTGCTACAGTATAGTAATATTTTAATAATACTAATAAAATATATATGTTATATTATGTAGTGGAGAGTGGAACTCCTTTTGTAGGCATATAGGGCCTAATTTAGACCTCATTGCTCCTCTGCAAATTTGCAGAGGGCTGCGATCAGATAGCCGCTGCCCATAGAGAGTGAAAACCCGCCCCGTGCAAGTGTGCGAAAACTTAGCCAGAGAGCGGACATCTGCAAATCCATTCGCAACTCACTCACCATCTAATGATTTTTCCAGTCTCTGCGCAGCCCAGGACTTACTCCTACAGGATGTTCGGGTCTGGAGCTCACGTCACATACCCTCCCAGAAAACGCTTGGGAACGCCTGCGTTTTTTCAGACAGACAACAACCAGTTACCACCCCCAAACGTCTGCTTCCTGTCAATCAACTTGCGTATGCCTAGCGGTCGAGGTTTGTACCTGCGCATTGTGATCCACACGCATGCGCAGTCATTCGATAATCACCCGTTATGCGAAATCGCACAACAGCGATCAGGTCTGAATTAGGCCCATAGTAAGCAATAAGCTCAGGATAATGGGGGTTTTCTTCCCGCTCCTTTCTCTGCCATGGCCAGTAATAGTGATGACAAAAGTGTTTTTGTTTGTTTTGTGTCTAGGTGAACTGGAGCAAGTTTGTTGCAGTGAATGGTGCTACAGCACATCCGCATTATGACCCTGATGGGACTGTGTATAATATGGGAAATTCTTATGGAAAAGATGGTATGCACCTGATACAAAAATACACATATATCTGGCTATATACATATATTGTTTTAACTAGCATTTGCTTTTTCATCTTAACTGAAATTAAATAATTGTCTGTTAGATTGTAAGAAATACCAAAGAATTGATAATGACTTTTGAACATAGAATTTGGGCCATGTGGTTCTTATCTGCCGTCAAATTCTGTATTTCTATGTTTTTAGATGCATCATTCAAAAGTAATTGTCAATTCTTTGAAATGACTTACAATAGTATTTTCTCTTAGCTGTATTTACTGCTATCCATAAGATGATCCAAGGTTAGTAACTTATATCTAAATGTTTGTATATCATGTTTTCTTATAGGAATACGCTACAATATTATCAGAGTTCCCACTCAGACATCCAGTTCCGGGGAGTCTCTAGAGGGAGCACAAGTTGTATGTTCCATAGAACCAGAGAAAAAAATGAAACCTGCCTATTATCACAGCTTTGGTAAGAAAGAGAGACACACTAATATCATTAGTATCTCCAGGCTTCCCTATGCTACAGGATATAGTAGCTCCAGGCTTCTTTATGCCACAGTATGTAGCATCTCAGGGCTTCTCTATGCCACAGGATGCAGTATTTCCAGGCTCTGTTATGTTACAGAATGTAGTATCTCCAGGTTTCTTTATGCTACAGTATGTAATATCTCTGGGCTTCCTTATGTTACAGGATTTAGTATCTCCAGGCTTTCTTATGTTACAGAATGTAGTATCTCCAGGCTTTCCTATACTACAGGATGCAGTATCTCCTTCTTTGTGCTACAGGATGTAATGTCTCTGGGCTTCGTAATGTTACAGGATGTAGTACTGTATCTCCAGGCTTCCGTATGCTGTAGGATATAGCATCTCCAGGCTTCATTATGTTTCATAATGTAACATCTCCTGGCTTCTTTATGCTACAGGATGTACAGTAGTATCTCCAGGCCTCCCTATACAACAGGATGTAGTATCTCCTCTATGTTACAGGATGTAGTGTCTCTGGGCTTTATTATGTTACAGGATTTAGTATCCCCAGGCTTCCCTATGGCAGAGTATGTAGTATCTCCAGGCTTCCCTATACTACAGGATGTAGTATCTCCAGGCTTCCCTATGACACAGGATGTAGTATCTCCAGGCTTCCCTATACTACAGGATGTAGTATCTCCAGGCTTCCCTATGGCACAGGATGTAGTATATCCAGGCTTCCCTATACTACAGGAAGTAGTATCTCCAGGCTTCCCTATGGCACAGGATGTAGTATCTCCAGGCTTCCCTATACTACAGGAAGTAGTATCTCCAGGCTTCCCTATGGCACAGGATGTAGTATCTCCAGGCTTCCCTATACTACAGGAAGTAGTATCTCCAGGCTTCCCTATGGCACAGGATGTAGTATCTCCAGGCTTCCCTATACTACAGGATGTAGTATCTCCAGGCTTCCCTATGGCACAGGATGTAGTATCTCCAGGCTTCCCTATACTATAGGATGTAGTATCTCCTTCTTTATGTTACAGGATGTATGTCACCGGGCTTTATTATGTTACAGGATTTAGTATCTCCAGGCTTCCCTATACTACAGGATGTAGCATCTCCAGGCTTTCTAAGGTTACAGAATGTAGTATCTCCAGGCTTCTTTATGCTATCTATGTTACAGGATGTAGTGTCTCTGGGCTTTATTATGTTACAGGATTTAGTATCTCCAGGCTTCCCTATACTACAGGATGTAGTATCTCCAGGCTTTCTAAGGTTACAGAATGTAGTATCTCCAGGCTTCTTTATGCTATCTATGTTACAGGATGTAGTGTCTCTGGGTTTGATTATGTTACAGGATTTAGTATCTCCAGGCTTCCCTATGGCACAGGATGTAGTATCTCCAGGCTTTCTAATGTTACAGAATGTAGTATCTCCAGGCTTCTTTATGCTACAGGATGTACAGTAGTATCTCCAGGCCTCCCTCTACTACAATATGTAGTATCTCCTTCTCTATGCTACAGGCTGTAGTATCTCCAGGCTTCCCTATGGCACAGGCTGTAGTATCTCCAGGCTTCTTATGCTACAAGATGTAGTATCTCCAAGCTTCCCTATGCTACAGGATGTGGTATATCTGGGCTTCCTTATGTTACTGGAAGTTTATCGAAACACCCCTAAGGAAGAAACATTAAATTAACATAAAATGTATTTGTTACCTGCCTGTGCAGCCCTCTGCTCTTCTACAACAGTCCAACCAAAAAGATGAAGTGTACAGTGCGCACAATGAACTGTAGCCAGTAGTGCAGATTCTCTAAGAGGTTCCTCACTCCTCCACCAAAGTATACTGCATACACACAGATAAAAAAAGGGAATATCGCTCCACCAGTGCTTTCAAATAAAAGAATAATATCACACTCCCAATTTCTGATGTCATTCTCCAGATCTTTGGACCGTGGGGGTCATTCCGAGTTGATCGCTCGTTGCCGATTTTTGCAACGGAGCGATTAAGGCTAAAATGCGCATGCGCATGGTACGCAGTGCGCATGCGCTAAGTATTTTAACACAAAACTTAGTAGATTTACTCACGTCCGAACGAAGAATTTTCATCGTTGTAGTGATCGGAGTGTGATTGACAGGAAGTGGGTGTTTCTGGGCGGCAACTGGCCATTTTCTGGGAGTGTGCGGAAAAACGCAGGCGTGTCAGGGAAAAAAGCGGGAGTATCTGGAGAAACGGGGGAGTGGCTGGCCGAACGCAGGGCGTGTTTGTGACGTCAGACCAGGAACGAAACGGCCTGAACTGATCGCAATCTGTGAGTAGGTCTGGAGCTACTCAGAAACTGCTAAGAATTTTCTATTCGCAATTCTGCTAATCTTTCGTTCGCTATTCTGCTAAGCTAAGATGCACTCCCAGAGGGCGGCGGCCTAGCGTGTGCAATGCTGCTAAAATCTGCTAGCGAGCGAACAACTCGGAATGACCCCCCATGAACGGCTTCCACACCGTCTGGATTCACTCTGGTATGTAGCCTCCTCACCTCAATAATTACCAGGGTGTTACTGACTGTTCCTTACTTACCATAACATAATTTGCTGCATGGTCCTTGAATACTTTATTGTTAACTTTTCCTATATGATATAGCAATAGCATCTTTAACAGTAAGTTCATTATCTATTTGTGACTCTTGTTCCTTTAATAATTACTAGTATTGTATTTGTTAGTTTGTGCTTAGAAGATTCCGGATACTGACTCCTCTTCTGCTCCTTGTGTTTTTTTGTGTTTATTACATTTTCAGTCAGTGCAGACCCTACTTCTGTGAGCTGCTTTTCTTTCAGACTTAATATAATTGGGTAATCTAGTTTTTTACCCCTACTACATGTTCTTCTACAGCACTTTATCCTAAATGTGAAATGCTGTTGTTCACTGCAACACTGTAGTTTTATCACTTTGGTGGTCATTCCGAGTTTATCACTCGCTAGCAGTTTTTAGCAGCCGTGCAAACGCATTGTCACCGACCACTGGGGAGTGTATTTTAGCTTTGCAGAAGTGCGAACGCTTGTGCAGCAGAGCGCCTGCAAAATCATTTTGTGCAAAACAAGACCAGCCCTGTAGTTACTCTTCATGTGCGTTGATTCTAACGACGGAGGGACGGCTTTTGACGTCACACACCCGCCCAGGAACGCCCAGCCACGCCTGCGTTTTTTCAGCCACACCTGCGTTTTTTCCAGCCACGCCTGCG
This sequence comes from Pseudophryne corroboree, assembly GCF_028390025.1. NCBI lineage: Eukaryota > Metazoa > Chordata > Amphibia > Anura > Myobatrachidae > Pseudophryne > Pseudophryne corroboree. The sequence continues at coordinate 256,889,586 of NC_086453.1, forward strand.
TTTTTTCTGCCTCACCTGCGTTTTTCCAAACACTCCCTGAAAACGATCAGTTGCCACCCAGAAACGCCCACTTCATGTCAATCTTCCTGCATTCAGCCGTGCAACAGGAATGTTCGTTAGACTCTGTGCAAACCCACGACGCTCATTGTACCTGTACGACGCACCTGCGCATTGCAACGCATGCGCAGAAATACTGATTTTTAGCCTGATCGTTGCGCTGCAAACAATGTCAGCTAGCGATCAACTTGGAATGACCCCCCTTGTTCAAACAGAGCAAATTGCAAGCTGATTATAATCTAGACTGAGATGAGCTACTGCTGATTATAAACATTTCTGTAATAAATATGCAAAAAATGTCATATCAAGCATATCAATAGCAGGTGTTTTCTTTCACCTTAACATTTTCAAAAATGCTTTGATGGATAAATCTTCAGTCTGACGTTTGTCGGATGTTATATCTGCTTTTTATTTTATTTACAGGAATGAGTGAGAATTATGTGGTCTTTGTGGAGCAGCCTCTGAGACTGAATATAATGAAGATACTGTTAAGCCAAATACAAGGGAAATCCTTTTCAGGAATCATGAGCTGGGAGCCCGAGCTGGACACTGTGTTCCATGTAGTTAATAAGCACTCAGGAGAGGTAACTACTTCCACTTCATGGGTATCTACAAGTGCAGCCAGTAGGGAGCATTTGTCTCTGATTTCAGACTTCATGACTCAGAGGTGACTGTGTAAGCACAGCTTAATTGTCTCTTCTCTTTGTGTGGCATGTGCTTTGCGTCACCAATTTACTTTGACAACATGAACATACTGCTTTTCACGAATACACAAGTACTTGCTTTTTAAATGTAGTTTCATTGTTTACAGTAGTTGATTTTAATGTCATGTCCTATTACATGTTTTTAGAAACACCCTGTGACTTTCCACACGAAGGCTTTTTCAACCTTCCATCAAATTAATGCATTTGAGGACCAAGGGTGCATTGTACTGGACCTCTGCTGCCAGGATGATGGGGGAGCTGTTGAACTGTTTGAGTTACAGAACCTTCGAAAATCTGGACATGCTCTGAATGAGGTGAAAGCTGAATGTTGTGACTATACTGAATGTACTGTATAGTAGGACAGTAGTCCGTGTTCACTTCTTACACACATTTTGTTATGGAGGCATGGTAAGATAAGGGGCCAGAGTGTGACAGATCTTGCAGATATCAGTGCATGCGCCCCCGTGCATTCACACACAGATGGTGATTGCAAGTGCGGAAGGATTGATCCATACATTGACAGACCACTTTCTCTGTGAAATGGGCATTTTTAGGTGGCAGCTAAGTAGGCAGTGACCATGCTATCACATGGAACTGGTCCATCTTGTGGTAATGTCATGGGCGTGTAAGTCGACTTCTGTTGCACGTTAGTAGTGTGCAGATGGAGATGGGATTGAGATGCTTGGTTCAAATACATTTTTTGCACCCCCCCCCCCCCCTTCCCCCACACACATAAGCTTTTCGTGGCAGAATATTGTTTATTCTATTCAGTCTCAATTTGTTACATAAATGTTCGAATGATGTAATAGAGACACGGCACTCAGTGCACTATGGGAGCAATATTTAATACATAGCTAATAAAGCTCTATATCATGATAGGACTCATTTGGAGTTCTGCTGGGTGTTCCCCAAAGTGTTTCCACTGAGAGCTTTCTCAATACTTTATGGCAGGGCCGGACTGGCCATCTGGCACTTCTGGCAAATGCGAGAAGGGCCGATGGGCAGGTGGGCCGATCCGGTCCCCCAGAGAGCCGGGAAGACCGCGCGCAGCACAGCCTCCAGCTCTCTGGTTTTGCCATCCCCTGGTCTCTATGGAAATGGGGGCATGTCTCAAGTCCATGCCCCCTGACTCGCGGTGCGCCCCCGCCCCCAGCAAGCATTGCCACAGAAATGGGGGCGTGCCACAAGTCCACGCCCCCTTGACTCACGGCACACCCCCGTACATCTTGGGCGGCGCACCCCCAGCGAAGTGCGCGGCACCCGTGCACATTCACAAATGCCTGGGCCAAAACGGAGGCCCAGTCCGTCGCTGCTTTATGGTAATCGTTTTCTAACTACGTTTTCATGGAAGAAAACCTTTTTTTATATATATGGACCCCTTGGGTTCTATTCGGACAGTATGATAATGACTGTGATAATTTGTTTTATAAAACACCATTGTGTAGGTTTTATAAGCAGATCCGGATAAAAACATTTCTTGACTTTAAAAATAAAAATTATATATATATTTTCTCTTACGTCCTAGAGGATACTGGGAATCCATTTAGTACCATGGGATAAAGACGGGTCCACTAGGAGCCATGGGCACGTTAAGAATGTGATAGTGTGCGCTGGCTCCTCCCTCTATGCCTCTCCTAACAGACTCAGTTTAGAAAATGTGCCTGGAGGACCTGGTCACGCTTATGGAAGCGCCTGAAGAGTTTTCCAAATTTTATTTCTCTGTTTGTTATTTCTCTTACGTCCTAGAGGATACTGGGTTCCATTTAGTACGATGGGGTATAGATGGGTCCACTAGGAGCCATGGGCACTTTAAGAATTTGATAGTGTGGGCTGGCTCCTCCCTCTATGCCCCTCCTACCAGACTCCGTTTAGAAAATGTGCCCAGAGGAGACGGTCACGCTGAAGGAAGCTCCTGAAGAGTTTTCTGCATTTATTTTATATGTTTGTTATTTTCAGGCAGGGCTGGTTGGCACCGGCCTGCCTGCTTCGTGGGACTTAGGGGGGAAACGGCCTAACCTCTTGAAGGGTTAATGGTCCCGTTCGCCGCTGAAAGACACTGAGCTCCTGAGGGAACTATTCGCAAGCCCCACCACTGCGAGCGTACATTCCCACAGCACTGCACCACCCCTAACAGAGCCAAAAGAATGAAGAGTAGTGAGTACTGAGCCGGCGTTCCGGTTAGCGGGGCGCCGGCCATTATGGCTGCACGAGGGTACGGAGAGACACTGCTTCTCAACGGGGTGGAATGCGTCTCCAGACACAGTACACAACTGCGTCTCTGTACACTGTTCACAGTACCCAGACTGGCAAACACAGCCTTAACGGTTCTGCTCCATTTTAAGCACAAAAATTAACTCAGCCAGTATAAAAAAAAGGGGTGAAGACCACACGCCATTGAAGGGGCGAGGCTTCACTATGAAAGGATCCAGCAGCTCACCAGCGCCATTTTCCCTCTGCAGTGTACACAGATGCTGACTGATAGGGACGTGCAGCTCCTCCGGAGTGACTCCAGATTACCTCAGCGGTACCAGGGGGTCATAGCAGGGGGGGGGGAGCGATTGTCAGTGTACTAAATATCCAATCTGGGTACTTAGTCTGCGACCCAGCTAAGCTTGGCATTAGCGGTAAGGGCGCTGTTTGCTGGCTCCATACTATCTCTGTGTCTCCCTGGAAGGGCTCTTTGTTGGTTAACTGTGCTTTTAACCTTTTCCTGTGTGTGTGCGCGTCACATTTACAATATGTCAGACAAAGAGTGTGTTTCATGTAAGGCAGAGTGTTCCTCTTCCCCAGGGGGCTCACTACTGTGTACTCAGTATAGTGCACCTTCCCAGGTCTACTAAATTGTCCCGCAATGAGAAAGAGACGCAATACTTAAGAAAGTCTATGGATGAGTTTATGAACAGAGACTTAGTCCCCAAACCATCATCTCAGACCCCTGTCATTTGTCCGCAAAAACGTACTCTGGCCCATATGCTGCAGTCTGACTCAGTCGATGAATGGTCAGACATGGAGGAGGGTGAGGTGGACTCACAGGTGGAGGAGGCTACTCTCTCACAGGGAATAGAGGCTCTTATAGAGGCTATCAGAGACGTCCTACAAATCCCTGATAAGGTAACAGAGGAGTGTGAGGAATCTTATTTAATGTAAAAAAGAAATCCTCAGTCACTTTTCCTGTGTCACAGGAACGTAATACCCTGTTCAAAGAACTGTGGGTTAATCCTGATAGGAAATTTCAAATCCCTAAGAGGTTACTCTCATCCTTTCCTTTTCCTCCTGAGGATAGGAAAAAATGGGAAAATCCACCGACAGTGGATGCATCAGTATCCAGGCTGTCCCGAAAAATGGTATTGCCTGTCCCTGATGCAGCCTCCCTGAAAGACACGGCTGATCGTAGAATTGAGACTACACTCAAATCCTTGTATGCAGCTGCTGTAGTGGCCCAGAGACCCACTATAGCATGTGGGTGGATTACTAAAGCCATTGCTAAATGGTCGGTTAACCTAATTGAGGGGTTAGAATCCTTATCTCAAGGGGAGATTATTTTACTTCTGCAACATATACAAGACTCTGCAAACTTTATGGTGGAAGCCATAAAAGAGAGAGGCTTGCTTAATGCACGCACCACTGTTATGGCAGTGTCAGCACGTAGGGGCTTATGGCTACGCCGGTGGATTGCTGATACGGACTCCAGGAAATGCGTGGAAGGCTTACCATTCACAGGAGAGAGGCCTTATTTGGAGATGAACTAGACAAATGGATCTCCAAAACTACTGTGGGTAAGTCTACATATCTTCCTTCCGCAGCTACCCCAACCAGGATGCTTACTCAGCTTCAAATTTACGGTCCTTTCGGATGGCCAAGTTTAAGGGCAGAACCAGAGGTTCTTCTACAGCCACCAGAGGCGCTAGAGGTAAACCACGCAAACCAGCAACTGCAGGTTCTCAGGAACAGAGTTCAAGCTCTGCTTCCTCAAAGCCTTCAGCATGATGGTGGACCGCGATCCCTGGAAGACTGGTGAGTGGGAACCCGGCTAAAATTATTCAGTCACATCTGGACAAGTTCATGCCAGGATCCCTGGATTGTAGATCTTATTTCCCAGGGCTACAGACTGGAGTTCCAGGAGCTCCAACCTCACAGATTCTTTAAATCAGGTTTACCAGTTTCACAAGAGGCAAGTATAACTTTACAAGACGCCATTCAAAAACTGGTACAAACTCAGGTCATTGTTCCAGTTCCACCTCATCTGCAAAACAAGGGGTATTATTCCAACTTGTTTGTAGTTCCGACACCGGACGGTTTGGTAATATCACTGACCTGGTTTGGAAGTGTTGTGGACTCGGGGTCTCTTCCGGTGACCGGGAAGAGGAACCGCTACTGGGTCGCAGAAGAGAAGGCCGGATGTAGGTCTTCCTCATGCAGGATTCGGACGGTAGGCAGAGGGTACGGGTGGGCGCTTGAAGGTCTCCTGAAAGACGAGACTTGTAAAGGTGCTGATGAATTGGTGGAGAGTACCAAAAGCTCGCTGTGAGCGGTGTTGTGGTGCTAGAGGCACTGAGGTGCTAGAGGCACTGAAATGCAAGAGGTACTGAGGTGTTTGAAGGCGCTGAGGCGCTTAGAGACGCTGAGGTGCTCGGAGGCACAGTGGTGCTGAGGCACGGAGATGCTGGAGGCACGGAGGTGCTGAAGGCTCAGAGATGCTGAGGCACGGAGATGCTGAGGCACGGAGGTGCTGAGGCATGGAGGTGCTGAGGCACGGAGGTGCTGGAGCACGGAGATGCTGAGGCACGGAGGTGCTGAGGTACGGAGATGCTGAAGCACGGAGGTGCTGAGGCACGGAGGTGCTGGAGCACGGAGATGCTGAGGCACGGAGGTGCTGGAGGCACGGAAATGCTGAGGCACGGAAATGCTGAGGCACGGAGGTCTGGAGATCACAGGTACAGCAGTAGTAGCGATGATACTCAGGCGCCGGAGCTCTGCCCGGCGTCTGAATTTGTACTTCCCGCCAGCACCCGATTGGAGAGGCGCTGATGACGTCACCCGTCCACAGTGAGCGTCGGGCGCACCCGCGACGTACTCACTACGGGCGCCGGACGGAGCGCCGGAAGGCAGAGGCCGCTAGCGGGGACGGCCGCCCGGGCAGCCAGCAGCCTCGGAGGGACAGGCCCGGCAGCCGCGGCGGTGATATGACAGGTAAGACCGATTTTGAACCTCAAGTCATTAAACCCATACTTACGAGTGTTCAAATTCAAGATGGAGTCTATGAGAGCGGTGATCTCAGGCCTGGAGGAGGGGGAATTCCTAGTGTCTCTGGATATTAAGTATGCGTACCGTCACATTCCGATCTGGCCGCCTCATCAGGCTTATCTACGGTTTTCACTGCAGGACTGTCACTACCAGTTCCAGGCCCTGCCATTTTGTCTTTCCACGGCACTGAGAGTGTTCACCAAAGTGATGGCAGAGATGATGTTTCTACTCTGCAAACAGGGAGTGAAAATAACTCCATACCTGGACGATCTTCTGATAAAGGCACCGTCCAAGGAGCGGTTGTTGGGCAGCATTCGCCTCTCAACCGGTTTACTTCTGGATCACAGCTGGATTCTGAACTTACCAAAATCTCACCTGGAACCGATGCAGAGGCTTCCTTTCCTGGGAATGATACTCGACATGGAGTCTCAGAGAGTGTTCCTTCCCTTGGAAAATGCAATGGTAATCCAGTCAATGGTTCGGGCTGTCCTGAAGCCAACCCGGATATCGGTGCATCTGTGCATTCGCCTTCTGGGAAAAATGGTGGCCTCTTACGAGGCAATTCAGTACGGAAGGATTCCTGCAAGGCCCTTCCAGCTTGATCTGTTGGACAAGTGGTCCGGATCGCATCTTCACATGCACCTGAGGATCCGTCTGTCGCCAAAAACCAGGATCTCCCTTCTGTGGTGGCTACAGATTTGTCACCTAGTCGAGGGTCGACGGTTCGGGATTCAGAATTGGATTCTGCTAACCACAGACGCAAGCCTCAGAGTTTGGGGAGCAGTCATCCAGGGGGTGCAGCTTTAAGGAAGATGGTCAAGTCAGGAGGTCATCCTTCCAATCAACATCCTGGAACTCAGGGCTATATACAATGCCCTTCTGCAAGCCTCATATCTTCTTCAGTCCATTCAGGTCCAGTCGGACAATGTAACGGCAGTGACGTACATAAACCGACAGGGCGGAACGAAAAGCAGAGCCACAATGTCATAGGTGTCAAGAATTCTCCTCTGGGCGGAAAAGTACGCCGTGGCGTTGCCGGTGGTCGTCATTCCGGGAGTAGACAACTGGGAAACAGACTTCCTCAACAGACACGACCTGCACCTGGAGGAGTGGAGCCTTCACCCAGAGGCGTTCAGGTGCTTGACACGTCGGTGGGGGTATCCACAAATAGACATGATGGCCTCTCATCTCAAGAAGAAGCTCAAGCGGTATTGTTCAAGGTCGAGAGACCCACAGGCTGTGGCGGTAGACGCTGTGACATCTCCATGGGTCTACAAGATGGTGCACGTGTTTTCTCCACTTCCTCTGATCCCAAGAATTCTAAAAAGAATAAAAAGGGAAAAGGTTCAAGTAATACTCATTGCTCCGTACTGACCAAGAAGGGCCTGGTACGTGGATCTACTGGAGATGCTCCTAGAGGACCCGTGGCCTATACCTCTTCACGAGGATTTTCTGCAACAGGGCCTGTTCGTCTACCAGGACTTGCCACTGCTACGTTTGACGGCATGGAAGTTGAACGGCTGATTCTAGCCAGGAGAAAGATCCCTGACAAGGTTACCCCACTATGATTCAAGCCAGGAAAGAGGTAACGTCTAAACATTACCACCGTATTTGGAAGAAGTACGTCTCTTGGTGTGAGAGCAGACAATATTCTGCAGTGGAATTTCATCTGGGATGTTTCCTGCTTTTTCTGCAGTCGGATGTGGGCCTACGTTTGGGCTCCATAAAAGTTCAGATTTCGGCCTTGTCCATTTTCTTTCAGAAACAATTGGCATCTCTCCCTGAGGTTCAGATTTTCTTGAAAGGTGTTTTGCACATCCAATCTCCCTTTGTGCCTCCCATGGCACCTTGGGATCTCAATTTGGTTTTGCAGTTCTTCCAATCAGATTGGTTTGAACTGTTACAGGAGGTAGACATAAAATCTTACGTGGAAGACCGTCACACTGTTGGCCTTGGCTTCAGCAAGACGTGTGTCGGAACTGGGAGCGTTGTCTCACAAATGCCCCTACTTGATTTTCCATGAGGACAGAGCTGAACACAGAACTTGTCAGCAATTTCTTCCTAAAGTTGTCTGCGTTTCACATCAACCAACCTATTGTGGTTCCGGTGATTACCGACACCTCTGCTACTTCAAAGTCTTTGGATGTTGTGAGGGCTTTGAAGGTGTATGTAAAACAAACAGCTTGTTACAGAAAATCGGACTCGCTGTTTGTGCTTTATGATCCCAATAAGATTGGGTGTCCTGCTTCAAAGCAGTCAATTGCGCGCTGGTTCAGTCTCACTATCCAGCATGTTTATTTAACGGCATGATTGCCGGTTCCAAAATTTGTACAGGCACATTCTACTAGGTTGGTGGGCTCTTCTTCTTCTAAGTTTTACAAGTTCGATACTTTGGCCTCTGAAGACCTTCAGCGTGGTCAATCAGTTCTGCAGGAACCTCAGCGCTCTCCCACCCGGTTTGGGAGATTTGGTACTTCCTCATGGTACTAAATGGATTCCCAGTATCCTCTAGGACGTAAGAGAAAATAGGATTTTAATTACCTACCGATAAATCCTTTTCTCATAGTCCATAGAGAATACTGGGCGCCCACCCGATGCTTCATTCTTCCTGCACTGTTACTTGGTTAAGTATTGTTGCTTGGTTCAGTTGTTGCTGTTCCTGTTTCAAGTTTGGTTAGCATGGCTTTCCTCTTGTTTTGTGTGTTTTTGTGTATGTGTGCTGGTTCAGAATCTCACCACTATCCTTTTGTATCCTTATCTCAAAGTATGTCCATCTCCTCGGGCACAGTTTCCTAGACTGAGTCTGGTAGGAGGGTCATAGAGGGAGGAGCCAGCGCACACTATCAAATTCTTAAAGTACCCATGGCTCCTAGTGGACCCGTCTATACCCCATGGTACTAAAAGGATTCCCAATATCCTCTAGGGACTACGAAAAAAGGATTTACCGGTAGGTAATTAAAATTCTATTTCTGCAGCGGGGTACACTGTTATTCCACAGGGAATAACATCGGGGTGTAGAGTTGGATCTTGATCCGAGGCATCAACATGCTAAAGCTTTGACTGTTCCCAGGATGCACTGCACCGCCTCCTCTATATCCCCGCCTCCAGGCACTGGAGCTCAGTTTATAGGCGAGAAATCGGATATGTTAATTTGCGCAATTAACTGGAATTATGCAGCAGGTCCTTTTCATTTAAACAAGTAAACACTTCAACTTGTGACTGTTGAACTTTAAGAAAGAGGTGATGATAGGTCTTTGCTCTATTCCAGAAGAACGTGTTTCATTCCAAAATAATTACTCACACTCTCAAAACACTTTGGGTACAAGTGGGATATTAACATTTATTGGGATAAAGTGTATAAAGTGCGTTGTTACAAAGGCAGGTGTCACAGTGCACTAACTGCTAGTAAACATCACACTTAGAATAAAAGACACAAAGTGAATAAAAAATGATAAGTAATGAAGTGCAGTGCAAATGCATAAAAACTCCTTTTCTCATACCCTCTAGTGGTGTGTGCCTAGTCGTGGTGAAATAGGATCCATGTTAGGCCATTCAGCAACACACCACTTAGCTCTGCCCAAGATGTTGGAGAGTCTTTTTAGGAGTCAGTCAGGGTGTTCAGCATCCCAGCACGACGCGTTTCGAATCGTCATATTCTTTTTCAAGTGCAGGAATAGCTAAACTATTTTGAAGTATTTATACTCTAATTCCGGATATTGTTGGTGTGCTAGTTCCGTTTGTGATTCCCGCCTTTCCTCTCCGATCAGCGTGGCGGAAGTGCGCGGTTTGCATTCCAGTGCCACCCGGAAGTACGTGTTATGCGTTCCACATAGGTGGAAGTTCATATCATTTGTATTCCGACGTTATCAGGAGGCACATGTTTATTGGTCCACCGTAGATTTTGCGTTCCAGCATCACCCGGAAAGGCATATTGTGCGTTCCACATAGTTGTTATAGGCGGAGATCCGTACCATTTGTATTCCGATATCGTCAGAGGACATATATTTCTCATTCCACTGCTCTTTTAGCGTTCCATATCAACCGAAAGTGGATCTCTGATAAAATCTGATTTAGCAAACACTCCAAATTCTCCATTAAAAAAAACTACCATGGTACTTTGTATTCCCGCGTTTTCCATCCCTACAATGAGAATTGGAGTGTTTGTTGTATCCTTAAATTTTCTTGTATTTGATTCCAGTAGGTTGACATATAAAAAGATAAAAATAAAAAAACATATAATTAGACATATTCTATGTTAAAAACCATTTCAGTTCAAATTCAGCATTAAGACCTGGAGTCAAACTATTTAGTAGATAAATCCATTTAATTTCTTTTTTAGCTAATTGGATCTCTACATCTTTAGGGCTAAAACACACTACCCGGCTTTTACCGGCCGGGAAAAAGCCGGACGGCTTTTTCCCGTGCCGGCATTGTAGTTAACAGTGTGAGGGCTAGGGTCCCTTCACACTGCACGGCCCCGGCCCAGCTGCCGGGTTGCAGCCGGGTCTCACCACTGGAAGGTCCGGCGGCCGGGCGGCCGCCGGGCCGTCTTTGCAGCCAGTAAACCAGGTGTGTGAAGGGGAGCTTTCACACACAACGGCTTTTTCTGAAGCCGTGTCTGATGCTGCACATGCGCACAGCATCACACAAGGCTCAAAGCCGTCCTGTGTGACAGACACTGCCGGTTTCTCCCGGATGGCAAAAAGCCGGACAAAGTTTGTCCGGCTTTTTGCCATCCGGGAAAAACCGGAATGTGTGTTACAGCCCATAGACTTCCATGATTCATTAACTTGTTCTATACCTAAAAATCTTTTAAAACACATTTCTGAGCTGTTATGAACTTTTTTTAAATGTTCAGAAAGCGGGTGGCTAAGATTTTCCTTTTTTAACATTGTATACATGTTCCACCATTCTTGTTTTAAGATTCCTTGTCGGTTTTCCTATATAAATTAGCCCGCAGGTACATTCTACTAAATAGATAATATTTCTTGAGTGGCAAGTTATAAAATTATTTATAGTGTAGTCCTTCCCCTTAATGTGGAAAGAGGTAGTTTTTCTTTGATTTTTATGTTTATATGTTAAGCGGCACATCAGACAGGAGCCGCATCTATGAAAACCTTTTGTTCTTTCGCTCTTAGGTTTTAATTATTGTAGTGTACTTTTAACTAGATTATCCTTTAAGGATTTTGCTCTTCTGTATATAAATGATGGTTTAGTTGGAAGGTGTTCTTTTAAAACTGGATCTTCCTTCAGGATTCTCCAGTTTCTCGATATACTTCGTTCCAACCCTCTATAATGTGAGCCATACTGGCTTATATAGGACCATTCATTCTTTGAATTTCTTTGACTACTAGTGTCCTTTTCCTTATACTTTAAAAGCTCCTGTCTAACTGTCTCAATAGCTTTCCTTTTTGCTTCAATTAATTTATTCTTAGGGTATCATTTTTCTTCGAATCTCTTACTAACCTTCTCCATCTCATCTACAAACCTCATTTTCTGTACAGTTTCTTTTAATTCATTTAAACTGACCTAGCGGGATACCTTCCAGCCAGTTTTGATGATGTTCACTAGAGATATCTATATATGAGTTAGAATCAGTTTCTTTTTTGTATATTTTAGTATACAAACTGTTATCCTTAACATAGATATTTAAATCCAGAAAACTGAGTTGTGTACAACTGGTCGTAAAAGTAAATTTTATATTAAAACCATTAAGGTTCAAAGATTCACAAAAACAATCCAAAGATTCTTGATTCCCTCACCAAATAAAAAAAATAAATTAGCATAACTTGGGGCAAACCTGGTTCCCATTGCGGTTCCGAGGGTTTGTAAATAATAATTACCATTAAAAAAGAAATAATTATTTTCCAAAATGAACATTATTGATTCAATGATAAAGTCCTTTATATCTTGTGAATGATCACTCCTATCTAGAAAGAAATATATAGCTTCTTTTCCTTTATTCCAGACAATTATGGTATATAAACTAGTTACATCTGCAGTTGCTAAACAACATTCATTATCCCAAGTAACTTGAGTTAATTTTCTTAAAATATCAAAAGTATCTCTAATGTAAGTTGGGGTTTTATTAACTAGTGGCTGTAAATAATAATCAACCATTGGTTTGCCCCCAGTTATGCCAATTAATTTATGGCATACTGGGAACATCTAACGATAGATTCAGCAAGAACAAGGGGGGCAAACCTGGAGTGCTGGCTTCGTTTCATAGACGATATTTTTTTTTATTTGGAACAGGTTGATGTTCCTGACCTGTTGGAGGCTATCAAACTGATTCTCCAGATTGATGATGATACTGACTCTCCAGATACTATATGTCTAAGAAACCTGATAAGTTCAAATGTCAGAAGGTTACATTTAGTTGACATACGTCAGGAATCCTGGGAGTCTCCAGGAAAGAAGGAAATAAATTTTCCATGTCTAAAAAGATGCTAGCTCGTTTTCCCCACGTTGCAGAGTTAAGTAAAAATTGGGAAACACCACCTCCGGTGAACTCACATGTTGCACGTCTTGTGGTGTCTTCTACTCTGCCTGTCACTACCGTCACCTCTCTGAAAGAACGTGTGGAGGGTTGCTTGAAGTCTATTTACACTCTTGCAGGTGCTGTACATAGACCCACTATAGCAGTTTCTTGGGCTGCAAAAGGTATTGAAGCCTGGGTTCAAGCAGTTGAGGCAGAGCTGCCTCTGAATTTTTCTGATAATGACAGACAGTGTCTCTCATATATTACCACAGCCTCTCATTACATTCAGGAGGCGGCCTCTGATGCCGGTTTTCTGGCGGCCAAAGCGTCTACTACTTCCATCTTGGCTCGCCGGATTCTGTGGTTGCGGTCCTGGTCTGTGGACCTGGACTCTAAAAAGACCTTGGAGGTGATCCCTTTTAAGGGAAACATTCTTTTTGGGGAAGATCTGAACAAGATTGTTGCTGACTTAGCATCTGCTAAGACTGCATGTCTGCCAAGTACTATTCCTTCGGCTCCGAACGCTAAGAATACCACCTTTTGTTCCTTTTGACCTCCAAGTAAAGCAAAGGGTCAGGCGTACCCGAAACAGGCTCGCACTTCAAAAAACTCTTAAGCCCAAACCTAAGCGTTCCTGGGCTGCCCGTCAGCCTGCTTCCTCCCCAGGGTGGGAGGCCGACTTCTGCGGTTCGCTCAGGTATGGTTACAGACCACTTCAGATGCCTGAGTGAAGATGTTGTCACTCACGGATACGCCACCTCTTTCAAGACACGTCCCTTTCGCCAGTTTTGCTCTATGAATATTCCGTGGCATTACCCCCCCCCCAACTAGTCATCCCTGTCCGGGGTACCCTGGAGGAGTGGGGACCCCTTAAATCAACCCCCCCTCCAGCCACCCAAGGGCCAGGGGTGAAGCCCGAGGCTGTCACCCCCCCCCCTCCCATCCGTGGGCGGTGGATGGGAGGCTGATAGCCTTTGTGTAAAAATAATGAATATTATTTTTTGTAGGAGAACTATACGTCCCAGCAAGCCTCTCCGCAAGCTGGTACTTGGAGAACCACAAGTACCAGCATGCAGGGAAAGAAAGGGCCCACTGGTACCTGTAGTTCTACTACAAAAATAATCAGTCACTAAATACAGGTGCTATTCCAGAGGACTGGAAAAGAGCAAATGTAGTTCCACTGCACAAAAGTGGAAGCAAGGAAGAAGCAAGTAACTACAGACCAGTAAGCCTTACACAGTTGGGAAAGTAATGGAAAAACTAATCAAAGAAAGAGTTGTGGAATTAAATTAAAAAAAACTTACAGGATCCAAAACAGCATGGATTTACTGGTGGGAGATCATGCCAAACAAATCTTATTGACTTTTTTGACTCTGTGACGAAAATAATAGATCAAGGGGGAGCTGTAGATATAGCATGTCTAGACTTTAGTAAGGCATTTGACACTGTCCCACAACGCAGACTGCTAAATAAACTTGAAAGCGTGGGGGTGGATTATAAAACAGTTAAATGGATAAGAACCTGGTTGCAGGATAGGAAACAAACAGTTGTAGTTAATGGAGTGCAGTCTATGGAGGCAAATGTTACCAGTGGATTACCCCAGGGTACTTGGTCCAGTTCTCTTTAATATCTTTGTTGGTGGCATTGCAGATGGTATTGAAGGGAAGGTATGCCTTTTTGCAGATGATACAAAGATATGCAATAGGGTAGACACACCGGGAGGGGTAAAACAAATGATTGATGACCTAGGTAGGCTTGAGAAATGGTCAAGAACGTGGCAACTACAGTTTAATGCTAAAAAATGCAAAATCATGCACTTGGATCTCAAAAACCCAAAGGCTAAATATAGTATCAAGGGTACTATAATGGAAACTACTGAGGAGGAAAGGGATTTAGGAGTCACTATTTCAAGTGACTTGAAGGCAGGAAAGCAATGCAACAAAGCAATGAGAAAGGCAAGTCAGATGCTTGGTTGCATAGGGAGAGGAATCAGTAGCAGGAAAAAAGAAGTGATAATGCCACTGTATAGGTCATTGGTGCGGCCTCATCTGTAATACTGTGTCCAGTTCTGGAGACCATATCTCCAGAAGGATATAAATACATTAGAGAGTATACAAAGAAGGGCAACTAAAATGGTGCATGGCCTACATCACAAAACTTACCCGGAAAGGCTAAAAGATCTTAACATGTATAGTTTGGAGGAGAGAAGGGAAAGGGGGGGACATGATTAAAACTTTCAAATATATCAAGGGTCTTAACAAAGTTCAGGAGGGAAACATTCTTCAAAGGAAGAGAAGTATTAGAACTCAAGGACATACACTGAGACTGGGGGGGGGGTTCAGGGGAAATTTAAGGAAAAATTACTTCTCAGAAAGGGTAGTGTTCAAGTGGAATAGCCTCCCATCAGAGGTGGTAGAGGCTAAGACTGTAGAGCAATTTAAACATGCTCGGGATAGGCATATGAATATCCTTACAAAGAATTAAGGTTCAAAAATGGTTGAGATTGCCTAAAGGATAAAAAAAGGGGCAGACTAGATGGGCCAAGTGGTTCTTATCTGCCATCAAATTCTATGTTTCTATGTTATGTTTAAAAAAAAAATACCCCCCAAAAAACACAACACAAACACAGTGACAGTAAAGCTTTATTTTACATACATGCACACTTACACACTGACATACTTACCTATTGTGAACAC
Source organism: Pseudophryne corroboree (assembly GCF_028390025.1). Taxonomy (NCBI): domain Eukaryota; kingdom Metazoa; phylum Chordata; class Amphibia; order Anura; family Myobatrachidae; genus Pseudophryne; species Pseudophryne corroboree. Next base: position 256,904,768 of record NC_086453.1, read on the forward strand.
ATTAGGTTCTATGTCTTTGATACTTCCACCTCCCAGGATGCTTCCTTTGGACGCCTGGATCTTGTGCCCGCTACAGTGCGTCCCCTCCCTTGATTAACTGCTTTAGGGCATCCCAGATGTTATTCCCTGTGGAACCCCAGTGTACCGTGCTGCAGAAAAGGAGATTTATGGTAAGACTTACCATTGTTAAATCTCTTTCTGCGAGGTACACTGGATTCCACAGGGTGCCCACACTGACGCACTTAGCTTCTTTCGGTTTGTATGGCATTAGCCGCTGGTACCTTCTCCTGTCTTGAGAATGTGGTTCTCTGTGGCTAACTACTATCGTCTCTTTTACCTGCTACTGCATTGGACTGATTAACAAAACTGAGCTCCAGTGCCTGGAGGCGGGAATATAGAGGAGGCGGTGCAGTGCATCCTGGGAACAGTCAAAGCTTTAGCCTGTTGGTGCCTCAGAACAAGATCCAACTCTACACCCCGATGTTATTCGCTGTGGAATCCAGTGTACCTCGCAGAAAGAGATTTAACAATGATAAGTCTTACCATAAATCTCCTTTTTTTAATAATACTGTATTTGCTGGAACTGTATGTAGTTGTTTAAGAATATGTTGTGACAAAACGTTTCTACTCTGCAGATCTACAAACAAGTGGCAAAAGCTTATCCACGGAGGTTTGTTCTGCCCCTAGACATTAAGGCTAAAGAAGATGTGGTCACCCAGCCTCTAAACTACACAACTGCTACTGCTGCTAAGAAAGCTGATGGAAAGGTAGGTAACTCCTTTTATAGATCTTGTGCATTAAATTACAGATTAGACTAAACCACACATCAACGTTGAAAGGAATACTATAACAGAACTTAGGCACAGATTTATTTGTGTTTAACACGGTGAAGGTCATCACAAAATCGCTAATGAGATTTGTAAAATCCATTTTGGTGGTGTGATGCACCTCCGTTTATACAGATGTGCCTGGTTTTCCACCAAAGTTGAACATGATGGCATTTGTAGAGGGGTAAAAAGCCTTGTATGGTTGTTGTGAAGACTTGGGGAGTGTGGGCATTACTTGCTAAATTTACTTCAGAGAAACAGTGCAAAAATAATATTCTTTTGGTGGGCAAGATGAACAACATAAGAGAGAGAGGTGGAGAGGATGCAGTTGTAGTTACATTCTTTATCAAATGCAATAATGTCAGCAAGATACAGTATCTCATCACTCATATGGATTTTTTACCTCCTAAAAGAGGTATTTTTGAAGAAAATTGAAAATTAAATGGTTTTCCTGTATCCCACATTCTTTGGTATATTTCATGCCTCTCTCCAGTGCAGACTGTTCTGATGAGCCATCTGTTTGTGGTACTCAGCCATTGTGATTCATAAGTAAGTTCCTTTACATGCCATTTTTAGATAGGTTATAATTTGTCATTCTATTCTATGTTTCGCATGAATATTAGTGAATGTTATAAGATATGTCCTGCAATTATGGATCATTAAATAGTTATAATGTTATGCCTTTTGATGGCATACCAACATTCGTACTTTATTGAAGTACTGTACTGTAGCCCTAATTCAGAGATGTACGAAATCCCGATGGTTTATGTACATCTTCGATGGTGTGAGATCATGTGTAGATGCCGCACTGCACATGTGCAGATCTCGTTCTGCAAGATCGGACGCAGTGCCCTCTAAACCACAGCATGGTTGATAGGCTGCGGCCATTTGGAGGCATGGATGGGGCAGGGGTGGGCAGTGTTATTGAAAATGAGGACCTGTCAGCCACATTCTTCGAGTAGTATCTACCAGTATCTACCAGTGTCTTCGTCTTCCGATGCATCCTGAGTAACTTGAGGGTTACTCAGATGACCGATGTTCACATGGACGATCCAATGCTGCTTCTTCGGACAAAAGCCAGCTGAAGGTGTTTATTTACACAATACGCCTTCTGCACCTTTTTACATATTTTAGTACAGCTGTGCTACTGCGTCCATCCCTGCATCTGCCCCTGTGGTCCAGTGGATGGTGTTCCAGGTACTGAAGCCATTGATTTCTGGCTACTCTATGGGGGTCATTCTGAGTTGATCGCTAGCTGCCGTTGTTCGCAGCGCAGCAATCAGGCTAAAAATTAGCATTTCTGCGCACTCGTATGCACCGCAATGTACAGGCGCGTTGTACGGGTACAATGAGCATCATGGGTTTGCACAGAGCCTAACGAACATTCCTGTTGCACTGCCAAACGCAGGAAGATTGACATGAAGTGGGCGTTTCTGGGTGGCAACTGACCATTTTCAGGGAGTTTTTGGAGCAACGCAGGCGTGGCTGGAAAAACGCAGGCGTGGCTGGGCGTTCGCTGGGCGGGTGTGTGACGTCAAAAGCCGTCCCTCCGTCATTAGAATCAACGCACATGAAGAGTAACTACAGGGCTGGTCTTGTTTTGCACAAAATGATTTTGCAGGCGCTCTGCTGCACAAGCGTTCGCACTTCTGCAAAGTGAAAATACACTCCCCTGTGGGCGGCGACTATGCGTTTGCACGGCTGCTAAAAACTGCTAGCGAGCGATCAACTCGGAATGACCCCCAATATGTATTAATGGCGGCACACAAACACATTCTGAGTCATGTGTGGACCATTCACAGATAAGAATCTCATGCAAATTACAAACTGTGATAAGGAACAATGTTTCCTTGTGGCTGCAGCCTATCAGTATTATTACATATAAATACAGTATGTTATGATTGAGTTAGACCTAGGGTGGGCAATAATTAGCCCTCCAGCTGCTGTGGGACTATACATCCCAGCATTCCCTGCCTCAGGGTGACTTATTACTCAGCCCTGAGCTAGACTATTCCACAAGATTACACTGCCTCTGTCAGTTGTAGCACATTAATAAATGTAGCCTCTATATGCATTATAATAAAACGATGTGTCCTTTATCCAGGTGTGGTGCTCACATGAAAACCTCCATGACCACACATTGGACTTGTTGGGCTTAGAGTTTCCACAAATAAATTATGCAAAATACAACACAAAGAAATACCGTTTCTTGTATGGTTGTGGCTTCCAGCACCTGGTTGGTGATTCTCTGATTAAACTGGATGTGGAAACAAAGAAAGCAAAGGTAAAAGTGTCCCTGGCACAGCGTCTTCTGTACATCTCATTTAAGTTTGAAATCTATTTTTAATACATATGCAGATGTTTCTCTTTTAACCGGATCATTTGGCACACCAATGGTTACAATTAATTTGTGTCTTTTGGAAAGTTCTTATTTTTATGTTATTGCCCAGTTAGATGGAAATGCAGACTCTGCGGCTGGTTCTGAGTCGGTGCCAAGTGGAAATGCAAACAGGTCTCGTATACATTACATCTGCAAACTGCTCATGTGCTGAAAAAAACCATGACAGGCTGCGCATCTGCCGTACCACACATATGCACATGAGTGGGGGCCGGAACTTGCGGATGGATTGATCTGTTCAGGAACTGGATGTTTTTGGCTGGTGATCATGTGATCTTAGGGAACAGATCTATCTCATGGGAGTGTCATATGCATTTAGGCAGACTTGCATACTTGTTTGGAGCTGATTAGACACCTTGATGATCGGAACCGACCGCAGCTGCTGTGGACTAATTCTTTTTGCTCATGTTTCCAATTTCATTGCTCAGCTGAGTTCTTTTTTCAATCTAGCTGTGGAGTAATTGCCTGTGTTTCTGAATGGAAATCTCCCCAATCTGGCCTGCTGTGTGCCTTATGATTTTGGCAGAAGTCGGCGGCCAGTAAAGAGAGCCCTTCACTCCAGAGTGCTGGGTCGTGGCAGAAAGAGCTGGCAGCTTGGATCCATGGAGACCTGGTGCAGAGTTGAGAGGGGATCCTGTTTGAAATACCAACAGTGGAATCCTGACACTACTCAGAATGCCGGTGCCAGCATCCTGACATTTATACCTATCACAGCGCCCAGCCCAAACAATGATTACACAGGCTGCCAGGGAGGTAAACTGTGATGGGTGGGGTTAAGTTTCAGCTGCGAGTGAGGGCTAGACATGGGGAGAGGGGATTACGCTGTGGGGAGGGAGGGTTAGGGTGAGGCACCCCGGGTTGGGTTAGGGTTAGGCTGTGGGGGAGGGAGGGTTAGGCTTAGGCTGTGGGGAGGAAAGTTTAGGGGTTAGGCACCACCTAGGAGTGTAAGCTGGAGGGGGGGGGGGGGTAAGGAAAGGTGGTTTGGGGTTACAGTGGTGACTCCAGAGGGGTGCTGCAGCACAGTCCAAAATTTAAATAGGAGAGCCACTCCAACTGCCACCCCTAACACTGCCAAATATTATTGGCCAGACCCTTACTGGCGGTTGGTGTGGCTCCTTTATTTGAATTTTGTACTGTGCTGCAGCCTCACCTCTGAAGCCGCCACTAGTTGGGATTCAGGCTTCGCTTTCAAAATTAGGCTGTGTCGGGATTTTAACCATCGGGAAGCCGTGTAGGTATTTTGACAGCCGGCATCCCAACTGCTGGTATTCCGATACCACCCCAGTTGAGAGGCAGATCATTCCTGATAATGTCTGCATTCATTGCAGATACCATCTACTAACTCTTGCTGCTACGTCCTGGCATTCTGGAGTGAAAGGCTCTCTCTCTACCCGCCACCAGATTCTGACAATATCAAACGGCACACAGTACACTGGATTGGGGAGCTTTCCATTCAGAAACATGAGTATCTGCTCCACAGTAGCTGCGGTCAGTTCTGCCTGTCATGACTGCTTCTGACCAGACACAAGATCAAGGATTACTGTGCAACCTACCGGTCCTGCTACTATCAGCAAAGTACTGCAATTGCCTGGCTATCAGTAGTAAGCAGGACGACCTGGGTCACTTTGTCAGGTACTCCTGCTTCAGTCTCACTGGACGCTACAGCGTCTCACCTCAGAGACTTCATATTGTGTGGTCATCCATCTACCAGTGAAGGTTTTATAAGTGAGACCAGGAAGTTATAACCTGGACCAGGGACATAGCCAGGACTTTATGGACCCCATAGCAAAATGTTGAAGGGGCCCTTGTCCAAATACTTCTAGAGAGACACCTCTCCACAGCCGTTTTGATAGTATGCCCCATAATAGTGCCCTCGTTTATTTTCTGAACCATAGTAGTGTCCTAGTTCACATGATGTCACATTGTATGGCTGCCAGTTCACATTATGCAACACAGTGCCCCCAATTCACATTATGAGATGCATTGTCCCCAGTTCATATTATGCCCCATCACAATGGGCCTGTTTCAGATGTGGATGGAGTTGCTATAGTTGCTCCTTACGTGGAAGCAGCAGTGATAGCTCTAATACGGTAATGCAGCAGGAGGGGTCACGCCTTCTGCATGCATTATTGATCTGTGCTGCATCTTAGGACGCAGCTTCAGATCACCTGCGACACCATCAACCTGCTGCATGACCCAGGGGGTTGTGCAAACCAGCTGCCACAGATCCTATCAGGAGGCCAGGAAATTTCCATCCTCTGATGGATATCCTGTCATCGCCACTTCCTCGCAATGGCAGTAATCAAAGAGAGCGCTGTATTTAAGCATTTAATTAAAAATCTTCACATTACATCAAAAATATATATATTCATCAGAATAGCAGCATAATATATCAAATTGCTTAATCTGTTGTGGTTACCAATGTTAATTAAAACATCCAGTCCTTAACATTCAACATGTCATGATATCAGATAGCTGTAAGGTGCATCCGGCAAGCAGAAGTAATAAATCTCACTCCAGTGAGACGTTTAAATATTGTTTTGCAGCACTTTATGCTAAATAAATGGCAGAACGGCCCAGATTTCTCACAGGTGTTGGTATCCGCAATATATGATATTGAACAGAGTTCACTCATCCTAAAGATGAAGCTGGTATTAATAGATTTTGGTGCAGACCCGCTCCTGTCTGCGCTATGCTCGACCTCCCGCACCCTCACGCTAGTATTATTGCAAGGAGATAATATATAGCTAATGTGATTGAGCATACTCACATGTCCCTATAATAGGGAGATACTTAGGCTTTTCTCGTACGTCCTAGAGGATGCTGGGGTCCACATTAGTACCATGGGGTATAGACGGGTCCACCAGGAGCCATTGGCACTTTAAGAGTTTAACAGTGTGGGCTGGCTCCTCCCTCTATGCCCCTCCTACCAGACTCCGTTTCGAAAATGTGCCCGAAGGAGCCGGTCACAGCTAGGGGAGCTCTAAAGAGCTTTCCTGGAAAAGTTTATTTTTAGAGTTTATATTTTTACAGGGATGCTGCTGGCAACAGCCTCCCTGCAGCGAGGGACTAAGGGGGGGAGCAGTGTCCGCCCTGCGGGGTCTGAGCCACTGAATCCGCTGACTGGACACTGAGCTCAGGAGGGGTTGGTTCGTTCCCCACCACAGGGGACCGCTCGCCCCAGCAACATGCCGCCAACCCCTTACAGAGCTGAAGATGTGGTGAGTGAGACACCGACCCCCCTAGCAAGCGGGGGGCCAGTGTGAAGATGGTAGCGGAGAGGGAGCGCAGTATTAACTGAGCTCCTGTGAAGCCTCAGAGGCACATGGTGCGGAGCTGTGAGGGGCGCCCTGGGCCAGCGCTTACCCCCTACACTGGTCACACAGCCTGTCGGGGTCCATGGATCTCAGCCAGCACATTTTACTCAGGCCAGTATAATCTAGTAATAATAATGAAGAGCGGGAAGGCAGCGCCATTAAGGGGGCGGAGCAGCGCCATTTCCCTGCCTGCACAGCGCTGAAAGGAAGAACAGGTCCCTCCACAGCAACTCCAGCTATCTGTACACGGTACCAGGGGGTTGTAGAAGGGAACGGAGGCTGTAATAAGACTGTGTGTCCTATTAAGGCGCACAGTCAGCGCTGACAAGGGAATACCAGCAAGGGAACCGGAGTGATTTTCCTCTATCAAATCTTGGATTTCTCAGATTTCTTACAGGGTTGCAAGTAATGAATCTGCAACCCAGGTATTACAGAGCTCTATGGCAGTATGGCCGGTGTCTGGTACCTCAGGACGCCCCCCTGTATACCCCCACAAACGTGCGCTTGTGCAGGTCACACAAGACGACACAGATACTGATTCTGACACCACAGATGGTGATGGGGATGTGTTGCGGGGGTCCGCATCTCTTGCAAAGGGGCTGCAATTGTTGATAGAGGCTATTAGGGATGTGTTGAATGTTAATGATACCACACCTGAGCAGGCTGAGGAGGCTTTTTTCACTGAAAATAAAAAAGCCTTGCTAACCTTCCCTGCGTCAAAGGAATTAAATGCTATATTTGAGAAAGCAGGGGTAAACCCTGAGAAAAAATTCCAGGTCCCCAAAAGGGTCCAGGTGGCGTTTTCTTTCCCTGAGGAGGATAGGAAAAAATGGGAAAACCCGCCGATTGTAGACGCATCTGTGTCCAGACTCTCAAAAAAGGTGGTTTTGCCTGTTCCAGGATCTACCGCCTTAAAGGAGTCGGCTGATAGAAAAATTGATAACACGCTTAAATCAATGTACACTGCTTCAGGGGCCATATTACGTCCCACTATTGCTAGTGCATGGATTGCAAAGGCAATATTAAAGTGGTCGGCTACCTTACTTGAGGATTTGGATACGATGGATAGGGATGATGTTGCATTATATTTACGCAATATACATGATTCAGCAGGTTTTATGGTAGAATCCATGAAAGACCTGGGTTCCATGGCTGCGGGAATATCTTCCATGTCTGTTTCAGCTCGTCGGGGTTTGTGGCTGCGCCAGTGGTCGGCCGACGCGGAATCCAGGAAAAGTGTGGAGGCCCTACCCTATACAGGTCAGGCTCTCTTTGGGGAAGCTCTAGATGCATGGATATCCACGGCTACAGCGGGTAAGTCTCTGTTTCTTCCCTCAGCTGCACCTGCTCCTAAGAAATCCTTTTCTTCATCTGCAACGCAGTCCTTTCGGCCTAACAGGCCTAGAAAGGCCAGAGCGTCCAATACCTTCTATAGGGGAGGTCGAGTTAAGTCCAAGAAACCTGCAGCTGCAGGTTCCCAGGAACAAAAGCCTGCTTCAGGTACGCCAAAGTCCTCCGCATGACGGTGGACCGCGCGGCCTGGAGATGGGGCCAGTGGGAGCCAGACTCAGACATTTCAGTCACGTCTTGGTATCGTCCGGCCTGGATCCCTGGGTGATAGATATTGTATCCCAGGGATACAGGCTGTAATTTCAAAGTCTCCCTCCTCATTGTTTTTTTCAAATCAGGCTTACCAACTCTGTTGGCAGAAAGCACTGTACTACAGGATGCTGTCCAAATACTGGTGGAGGCACAGGTCATAGTGCCAGTGCCACCTCACATGCAGAACGAAGGTTATTATTCAAACCTTTTTGTGGTACCAAAACCGGATGGTTCGGTCAGGCCCATTCTGAACCTAAAGTCATTGAACCCCTTTCTAAAGGAGTTCAAGTTCAAGATGGAGTCTTTCAGGGCGGTGATATCAGGTCTGGAAGAGGGGGAATTCCTGGTATCACTGGATATCAAGGATGCATATCTCCACATTCCGATCTGGCTGCCGCATCAGGCTTATCTCCGTTTCGCATTGCTGGACTGTCATTTCCAGTTCGAGGCCCTGCCATTCGGCCTTTCCACAGCACCAAGGGTGTTTACCAAGGTGATGGCAGAAATTATGGTTCTCCTCCGCAAACAGGGTGTGTACATCATTCCATATCTGGACGATCTGCTGATAAAAGCATCGTCCAAGAGAAGCTGCTGCAATCCATTGTTCTCACAACACGCCTCCTCAAGAGTCACTGTTGGATTCTGAACATTCCAAAGTCACATTTGGAACCAACCCAGAGCCAACCCAGAGGTTGTCCTTTCTGGGAATGATCCTGGACATGGAAGTGCAAAAGGTGTTTCTTCCGCAGGAAAAGGCGTTGGTGATACAAGCTATGGTCTGGGATGTCCTGAAGCCAGCCCGCGTGTCTGTTCATCAATGCATTCGCCTATTGGGAAAGATGGTGGCCTCTTACGAGGCTCTCCAGTACGGGAGGTTCCACGCTCGGACCTTCCAACTGGATCTCCTGGACTTGTGGTCAGGATCTCATCTCCACATGCACCAGAGAATTCATCTGTCACCAAAGGCCAGGATTTCACTCCTCTGGTGGCTCCAATTGCCTCACCTTCTGGAAAGCCGCAGGTTCAGGATTAAGGACTGGGTCCTTCTAACTACGGATGCGAGCCTTCGGGGCTGGGGAGCAGTCACTGAAGGAGTAATCTTCCAAGGAAGGTGGTCAAGCCTGGAAGCCGGTCTGCCCATCAACATCCTACAACGGTCTTCTTCAAGCGGCCCCTCTTCTAAGAAATCGGGCCATTCAAGTGCAGTCGGACAACGTAACAACAATGGCTTACATAAACCAACAAGGCAGAACAAAGAGAAGAGCGGCAATGTCAGAGGCCAAAAGAATACTTCTCTAGACAGAAAAGCACGCGTTGGCGCTGTCAGCCTTCTTCATTCCGGGAGTAGACAACTGGGAAGCAGACATCCTCAGCAGACACGATCTCCATCCAGGGGAGTGGGGTCTCCATCCGGAGGTGTTCAAGGAAATAACAGTCCTTTGGGGAAATTCCCAAATAGACTTGATGGCCTCTCGTCTCAACAAGAAGCTTCGGCGTTATTGTTCCAGGTCGAGGGACCCACAGGCAGTGGCAGTGGACGACCTGGTGTCTCCGTTGGTGTTCCAGTCGGTGTACGTGTTTCGACCACTCCCACTCATCCCAAGAATCCTAAAGCTCATAAGGAGAACAAGGGTTCAAACGATCCTCATTGCCCCAGACTGGCCAAGAAGGGCTTGGTACGCGGACCTTCTGAATCTACTACAAGAAGATCGGAGGCCCCTTCCTCTTCGGGAGGACATGCTGCAGCAGGGGCCGTTCGCTTATCAAAACTTTCCGCGACTACGTTTGACGGCATGGAAGTTGAGCGCCTGATACTTGCTCGGAAGGGCATTCCGAAGAAGGTCATTCCTACCCTGATACAGGCTAGGAAAGGGGTAACATCTAAGCATTACCATTGTATTTTGAAGAAATATGTCTCTTGGTGCGAATCCAAGAACTTTCCTACAGTGCAGTTTCAACTCGGACGTTTTCTTCTCTTTCTGCAAGCAGGCGTGGATATGGGCCTGAGGTTAGGATCTGTGAAGGTCCAGATTTCGGCCTTATCCATTTTCTTTCAGAAACAATTGGCTGCCTTACCTGAGGTTCAGACTTTTTTGAAGGGAGTTCTACACATCCAAACTCCCTTTGTACCGCCTACGGCGCCTTGGGACCTTAGCGTGGTGTTGCAGTTCCTCCAGTCGGATTGGTTTGAGCCTCTACAGTAGGTTGAGGTCAAATTTTTTTACATGGAAGGCGGTCACGTTGTTTGCCTTAGCTTCTGCTAGACGCGTGTCCGACTTGGGGGCTTTATTCTGTAAAAGCCCTTACTTGATCTTCCACGAAGATAGAGCTGAGCTCCGGACACATCAGCAGTTTCTTCCGAAGGTTGTGTCGGCATTTCATATCAACCAACCTATTGTGGTGCCAGTGGCTACTGACTCCTCAATTACATCAAAGTCCTTGGATGTTGTAAGGGCTCTGAAGATATATGTGAAGAAAACTTCTTGTCACAGAAAGTTGGACTCTCTGTTTGTCCTATATGATCCCAAGAAAATTGGGTGTCCTGCTTCTAAGCAGACTATTTCTCGCTGGATTCGGTTCACTATCCAGCACGCTTATTCTTTGGCAGTACTGCCGTATCCAAAATCTATTAAGGCCCACTCTACTCGTAAGGTGGGGTCTTCCTGGGCGGCTGCCCGGGGTGTCTTGGCAGTGCAACTTTGCCGAGCTGCAGCTTGGTCTGGGTCGAACACGTTTGCAAAGTTTTACAAGTTCGATACTTTGGCCTCTGATAATCTGAAGTTCAGTCAATCAGTTCTGCAGGAGCCTCCGCGCTCTCCCTCCCATTCTGGGAGCTTTGGTACATCCCCATTGTACTAATGTGGACCCCAGCATCCTCTAGGACGTAAGAGAAAATAGGATTTTGGTACCGACCGGTAAATCATTTTCTCGTAGTCCGTAGAGGATGCTGGGCGCCCGCCCACGCTTCGTTTTCCTGCAAACATTATTTGGTTCAGTACAACTTTGTTTTAGTGAGTACTGCATTGTTACTTGGTAAGTACTGTTTCAGCAGTTGTGGAGTGTTCAAGCTTCGTTGGCTTGGCGTGCCTTGTATGTGTGAGCTGGTACGAATCTCACCACTATCTGTGTATAATCCTTCTCTCGAAGATGCCCGTCTCCTCGGGCACAGTTTCTAGACTGAGTCTGGTAGAAGGGGCATAGAGGGAGGAGCCAGCCCACACTCTCAAACTCTTAAAGTGCCAATGGCTCCTGGTGGACCCGTCTATACCCCATGGTACTAATGTGGACCCCAGCATCCTCTACGGACTATGAGAAAATGATTTACCGGTAGGTACCAAAATCCTATTTTCCAATTGCCAGCGATTGTGCAGGAGGGAGGATTTTAAAAGCAATTGCAGGTGTCAAACAAGATGGTGTCCAGCTCAGCATGAAAAAATTTCATGACTGGAACAATAAATAAATCCCTTGACCTGTTTCTCCGTACTCATGTGTTGAGGGTTTCTTCAGAAGGTTCTGAAGAAAACCGTCAACACAGTCGATTGTCCCATTACTTTTGGTCCCTTAAAAAGTGGGAGGCACATAGAGAAACCGTTGTAATTCCTACACCGTTCACCTGATTTGGATGTAAATACCCTCAAATTAAAGCGGAAAGTCTGCAGTTATAGCACATCTTGTTTGTTTCATTTCAAATCCATTGTGGTGGTGTATAGAGCCCAAAATATGAGAATAGTGTCGATGTCCCAATATTTATGGACCTGACTGTATGCTCTCTGCGGCTCCCTTGTGAGACAGGTAGCTAATCTGCCAGCCAACTCGCCCTCTGGGAATTTTAAAGAAACAGCAGTGCGTTAAATGGTCCACAAAAATGCCTCAATATCATCAGGTGGGGTTTGCTGACTCTGAATCTGAGTCTGCTGCTCTGCAGTCAGATTTTGCTGTCCTGCAGCTAATTCAGCAAACACTCTCATTACATCCGACATATTACACTGCTTTTCCACTTTATGAATAAATTTAGCAGGCTTAACTAATTTTCTCTGGTGTGCCAGTTTCACAAAACAGATTAGTTTACCACTTTTGTGTGTACTTAGGGGGTAATTCAGACCTGATCGTAGCAGCAAATTTGTTAGCAGTTGGGCAAAACCTTGGGGGTCATTCCGAGTTGATCGTAGCTGTGCTAAATTTAGCACAGTTACGATCAGGCACTCAGACATGCGGGGGGACGCCCAGCACAGGGCTAGTCTGCCCTGCATGTCAGTGCCGGCCCCCCACAGAAGTGCAAAAGCATCGCACTGCGGCGATGCTTTTGCACTTCCGGAGTACCTCACGGCCAGCGCAGCTCTTGCGGCTTGCCGGGAGAACCTCTTCACTGCCCGGGTCGCAGCGGCAGCGTGTGACGCCACGCAGCCGCCCTGGCCCGCCCCCCGAATGGTCCGGCCACGCCTGCATTGGCCGGACTGCTCCCCCTAAACGGCGGCTTAATGCCGCCATGCAGCCCCCTCCCGCCAAGCGACCACCTCTGCCTGTCAATAAGGCAGAGGCGATCTCTAGGCAACGACGGACTTTAGCTGTCTGGCAAGCGCCTCAGTGCGCAGTACGCAGTACTAACCCCATCGCACCACTGCGATAAACTGCAGTGCGCGATCGGGTAAGAATGACCCCCCCCATGCAGTGATCGCGCTGAGACAAAAAAAAACTGGGTCCCAGGGACCCCTCGCTTTTAAAAATTGGGGTCCTACCGGTCTTTTTCTGGGTCCCATCGGAATGAAGGTTCTTTTTAAACTTAATCTTGTTTGGACACTACAAAAGTGTTGCAAGGTGGGGGGATGGGGTGACGATGCTGCTGGGCAGTGTAGCGTGCAGGACACCCTGCACCAGAGGTGTAACTAGACATTTTGGTGCCCTTAGGCAGAAAGTGAATTGGTGTCCCACCTCCCAGACCGTAAAGTATAGGCAATGCGCGCTGAAGGCGCGCCACAAAATTTTAGGGGCATGGCTTCATGGGGAAGGGGCGTGGCTACATAATAGTGCCTATTCACATTACACCACACAGTAGTGCCGCTTATTTACATTGCACCAGGTAGAACCTCCTATGCACACTGCGCCAGGTACAACACGTTATACACTTTGCCCCAGGTACAGCACGTTATACACTCTGTGCCAGGTACAGCACGTTATACACTTTGCGCCAGGTACAGCACGTTATACACTTTGCGCCAGGTAGAACACGTTATACACTTTGCGCCAGGTAGAGCACGTTATACACTTTGCGTCAGGTAGAGCATGTTATACACTTTGTGACAGGTAGAGCACGTTATACACTTTGCGCCAGGTACAGCACGTTATACACTTTGCACCAGGTACAGCATGTTATACAAATTGCGCCAGGTAGAACACGTTATACCCATTGCGCCAGGCAGAGCGCGTTATACACACTGCGCCAGTTAGAGCGCGATATACACACTGCGCCAGTAAGAGCGCGTTATACACAATGCGCCAGTTACAGCGCGTTATACACACTGCGCCCGGTAAGAGCACTGAGGCACCCTGCGCCCGGTAAGAGCACTGAGGCACACTGCACCAGGTAAGAGCACCGAGGCACACTGCACCAGGTAAGAGCACCGAGGCACACTGCACCAGATAAGAGCACCGAGGCACACTGCACCAGGTAAGAGCACCGAGGCACATTGCAGTAACCACCTTGTGTGTGTGTGTGTCCCACCCCCTGGAACTATCAGCCAATCCATCACCCGCGGTGACGGGAAAAAACACAGCCGACCACAGCTCCAGCCCCCCTCCCTCCGAAGACGCCAGCCAGGGAGCCCTTACCGCAATAACCGTACTAGTCACCGACCACTTCTTACTCCCGGCACCATACAGCTGCACCGTCGCCGCGGGAACCCCGGCCCCCCCAGCAAGCCCAGGCAGTCACTCACACGTGCAGGGATCGGCGTCCTCCATGATCTAGTTCAGTGTTTCCCAACCGCGGTCCTCAAGGCACACTAACAGTCCTGGTTTTAGTGATATCCAGGCTTGAACACAGGTGACTTAATTAGTACCTCATTTATTTTGATTTAACCATCTGTGCTGAAGCCTGGATATCACAAAAACCTGCACTGTTGGTGTGCCTTGAGGACCGCGGTTGGGAATGCCTGATCTAGTTGGTAAAGCTGGGCTTAGTGATTGGGGCTTCCCGCGGTGCTGTCTGAGGCAGTGGCCACGCTGCCACTCTTGCTTTGAGCTGTTCTCCCAAAGCAAGAGCAGCAGCGCGGCCACTGCCTCAGACGGCACCGCGGGAAGCCCCAGTCACTAAGCCCAGCTTTACCCACTAGGTCACAGAGGACGCTGATCCCTGCACATTGCCAGCACCCCCCAGAGTCGCTGTGGCAACCCCCCGTAACCCATCCACCACCCGCACTTCCCTTCACTCACGATACCGAGTCACCCTCCGCAAGCAGCCAGGCGCCAAAGAGGAGGGGAAACTGGCTCCACCTCCTCTTTATATCATTCAGCCCGGGGCCAGCGTGTCAATTAAACAAATCCCCCTTAGGGATTGGCTAATGAGGAGCGCATCCCCGGTGACCCTCCCACTTTGTAAACTGGAGTCCCATGTCTTAAAAAACGGGTAAAAAAACGGGGTGCACTGCAGGTGTGGCAGATATAACATTTTCAGAGAGAGTTAGATTTGGGTGGGTTATTTTGTTTCTGTGCAGAGTAAATACTGGCTGCTTTATTTTTACACTGCAATTTAGATTTCAGTTTGAACACACCCCACCCAAATCTAACATGTTATAGCTGCCCACCCTGCAGTGCACATGGGCCCTCATTCCGAGTTGTTCGCTCGTTCTTTTCCTTCGCATCGGTGCGATTTTCGCACTGCGGCTGCGCCAAGTAAATTTGCTAAGAAGTTTGGTATTTTACTCACGGTATTACGAGGTTTTTTCTTCGTTCTGCTGATCGTAGTGTGATTGACAGGAAGTGGGTGTTTCTGGGCGGAAACTGGCCGTTTTATGGGAGTGTGTGAAAAAACGCTGCCGTTTCTGGGAAAAACGCGGGAGTGGCTGGAGAAACGGGGGAGTGTCTGGGTGAATGCTGGGTGTGTTTGTGACGTCAGACCAGGAACGACAAGCACTGAACTGATCGCACTGGAAGAGTAAGTCTGGAGCTACTCAGAAGCTGCAAAGAAAAATCTTTTCGCAATATTGCGAATACTTCGTTCGCAATTCTGCTAAGCTAAGATTCACTCCCAGAGGGCGGCGGCTTAGCGTGTGCACTGCTGCGAAAAGCGTCTAGCGAGCGAACTACTCGGAATGAGGGCCATGGTTTTGCCCAACTGCTAACAAATTTGCTGCTAAGATCAGGGCCAATATTTACGAAGAATTCGAGTTTGTCCGATTTGTGTTTTTTTTTCTAAGTCCCAATCCGGGAATTCACTAAGCACCAATCTCGGCAGTGTTTGGACTATTCGTAATGGTTTGATTTGCAAAGTTCCGAAATACGAATGAATAGACCATCGGTCAAACACGGCTGTTATTTCATACAATATGGGCATTCGCTATTCATTCGTGTTTGGGTGTTAGTTTCTGAGTGCTCAAGTGCGGGTCTGTTTTTTTTCGATTCGTTAAAAAAAGCAGCAAAAAAATAGACCTGCTTTTTCCAGTCGAGTTTGGATAACCATGCACGGATCAGTGAGATCTGTGCATGGTTATCTATGGGAAAGGGTCTGTTTAGTGTAAAAACTGAAAAAAAAATTGCGTGGGGTCCCCCCTCCTAAGCACAACCAGCCTCGGGCTCTTTGAGCTGGTCCTGGTTGAAAAAATATGGGGGGAAAAATGACAGGGGTTACCCCATATTTAATCAACCAGCACCGGGCTCTGCGCCTGGTCCTGGTTCCAAAAATACGGGGGACAAAAAGCGTAAGGGTCCCCCGTATTTTTGAAACCAGCACCGGGCTCCACTAGCCAGGTACATAATGCCACAGCCGGGGGACACTTTTATACTGGTCCCTGCGGCCCTGGCATTACATACCCAACTAGTCACCCCTGGCCGGGGTACCCTGGAGGAGTGGGAACCCCTTAAATCAAGGGGTCCTCCCCCTCCAGCCACCCAAGGGCCAGGGGTGAAGCCTGAGGCTGTCCCCCCATCCAAGGGCGGCGGATGGGGGGCTGATAGCCTTTTGAAAAAATGTGAATATTGTTTTTAGTAGCAGTACTACAAGTACCAGCAAGCCTCCCCCGCAAGCTGGTACTTGGAGAACCACAAGTACCAGCATGCGGTGGAAAACCGGGCCCGCTGGTACCTGTAGTACTACTACTAAAAATATACCCCCAAAAAAACAGGACACACACACCGTGAAAGTATAAGTTTATTACATACATGCACACCTCCATACATACCTACTTAACTATGTTCCCACGAGGCTCGGTCCTCTTCTCCATGTAGAATCCTTGGGGTACCTGTGAAAAAAATTATACTCACATAATCCAGTGTAGAATCAGACCTTTGTATAATCCACGTTCTTGGCAAAATAATAAAATGGAAATCCGACCACGCACTGAAAGGGGTCCCATGTTTACACATGGGACCCCTTTCCCCGACTGCCAGGACCCCCCCTGACTCCTGACAAAGAGGGTCCCTTCAGCCAATCAGGGAGCGCCACGTCGTGGCACTCTCTTGATTGGCTGTGTGCTCCTGTAGTGTCTGTGAGGCGGCACACAGCACAGATACAATGTAGCGCCTATGCGCTCCATTTGTAGCCAATGGTGGGAACTTTGCGCTCAGCGGTGAGGTTACTTTCGGTCAGCCGCTGACCGCAAAGTTCCCACCATTGGATACAATGGAGCGCATAGGCGCTACATTGTATCTCTGCCGTGTGCTGCCTCACAGACACTACAGGAGCACACAGCCAATCAGGAGAGTGCCACGACGTGGCGCTCCCTGATTGGCTAAAGGGACCCTCTTTGACAGGAGTCAGGGGGGTCCTGGCAGTCGGGGAAAGGGGTCCCATGTGTAAACATGGGACCCCTTTCAGTGCGTGGTTGGGTTTCCGTTTTATTATTTTGCCAAGTACGTGGATTATACAAAGGTCTGATTCTACACTGGATTATGTGAGTATAATTTTTTTCACAGGTACCCCAAGGATTCTACATGGAGAAGAGGACCGAGCCTCATGGGAACATAGGTAAGTATGTATGTATGGAGGTGTGCATGTATGTAATAAACTTATACTTTCACGGTGTGTGTGTCCTGTTTTTTTGGGGGTATTTTTTTAGTAGTAGTACTACAGGTACCGGCGGGCCCGGTTTTCCACCGCATGCTGGTACTTGTGGTTCTCCAAGTACCAGCTTGCGGGGGAGGCTTGCTGGGACTTGTAGTATTGCTACTAAAAACAATATTCACATTTTTTCAAAAGGCTATCAGCCCCCCATCCGCCGCCCTTGGGTGGGGGGGACAGCCTCGGCTTCACCCCTGGCCCTCGGGTGGCTGGAGGGGGGGACCCCTTGATTTAAGGGGTTCCCACTCCTCCAGGGTACCCCGGCCAGGGGTGACCAGTTGGGTATGTAATGCCAGGGCCGCAGGGACCAGTATAAAAGTGTCCCCCGGCTGTGGCATTATGTACCTGGCTAGTGGAGCCCGGTGCTGGTTTCAAAAATACGGGGGACCCCTACGCTTTTTGTCCCCCGTATTTTTGGAACCAGGACCAGGCGCAGAGCCCGGTGCTGGTTAATTAAATATGGGGGAACTCCTGTCATTTTTTACCCCATATTTTTTCAACCAGGACCGGCTCAAAGAGCCCGAGGCTGGTTGTGCTTAGGAGGGGGGACCCCACGCAATTTTTTTCAGATTTTTTAAGACTTTAATCAACTTTTTAAGGTACACAATGAAGCCCTGCACGGATCTCACAGATCCGGCCGGGATTCCTTGTATTTTGTCTGGCAGTGTTTTACTCATCACTCCCGTAAAACACTGCCTGATATTACGAATCACATCGATATCGGAAAAAACGATTGTGCAAAACTCGGCAGCTTAGTGAATGATCGTATCAGGATTCAAAAAGTTGCAGTAAAATGCACCCGATACCATTCGAGTTCAAACACCCTTCAAAACGGCCAAAACACGAATCTTTGTAAATATACCCCCAGGTCTGAATTCCCCCCTTATTCTGTCTAACTGGCCACTCAAACCGCAAAGCATCACATTTAATCTTAACAACAGCCCAAGCAACATATAGAAGTGAATAATTCTGTTAAACTGTGAAATAGTTGCCGTTTAAGGGTTGGTTTGCCCACTTACACAATCAGCTGCTGTTAGAGCACTCAGACTCAATTTAATCCCGGGTCCTTTGCTGCATAGTAGCATCCTGCAATGTGGTCTCTATTCGGGTGCTAAATGTGACAAGGATCACATACACTGGGTAAAATGCAAACAACCGTTTTATTCATTCTCCAGCAGTTAGGTGACTCACATGTTTGTAACAGCAGGTTACAGGTGAAAGCATAACATTCCATGTTCTGACAACAATGGTATGCAAAAAGGGGAGAAGAAAGAAGGCTCTTGTGTGGGCGCACTCTTATTTAAATGTGTATCCCTGTATGACCAGTGCCGGGTCGCCCCTTTGTTGTTCTAACAATGGTATGCACTCTAATGGATCCTAACATAATCCCAAACCCCCCAGCCTATCACCTGGCCATTTTGCCCAGCATCAGGAGCATTATTCCTGTGTACAGTCAACATTCTTAAAGGCAGCTAACAGGTGGTACTAATCAACTTGGCTGCAGTTTAATCTCTGACCTTGCATAAAACTTGGACTTGATCCATGTTCAACTGCTGTTACATACTTAAACAAAAAAAACAAAAATTAATAGTTGCACTGCAGAGCTGCAAACTCTTAATCTACCTATCTTACACTAACAAATATTACAGTAGGAGGCTGACGTGAGGGCAATACTACCCCCATCCCACCTTCTTCCTATTCGGATAACAAACCCCTGTAGTACATTTATGAAGTGCACCAGAGAGTATGCGGTATTAAATTTTTTATTAAATCTAGTCCACAAGCAGAGATCTACAAGCTTGTAAGCATTTCTGTTGACTTTTGTGAATAATTTCTCTTATGCATATTACTGATTAATACTAAATCGGCTCCATAATATTTTTTTTTTTTTTTTTTGTGTGAGCACCACATTATTTCTGATTAACCCTTTATGACCCATTGCAAGTTTTCGGTGTATTCAGGAGATGACACTGGTAAAGTAGATAAATGAGGCCCTAATTAACCCCCCAAAAATATGGTTTGGTTATTTGGACCCAATGTCCAGCCTAATGGACAGCTACTTGGTAGCGTTGAAGCTCATACACCAAAACATTGCGATTTGTTCTAATTCATTATTTTGATACATTAGCAACTAAAATTACTGTTTACACAATTGATTAAGTATGTTGTTTTACTTGTAAAGTGGTATACTCAACTTGCGGCAATCTTTCTGGACAAAGCCATCTTTCAAACTTACAGCAACTATTACAAGCTGGTGCTGCCATCTGCTAAAAAATGTTCACAATATTTTCGTACACATTGGGATTTGAACTGCAACCATCATTACAATACAATCTACGCAATATTCTTTCTCTATCGTCCTAGTGGATGCTGGGGTTCCTGAAAGGACCATGGGGAATAGCGGCTCCGCAGGAGACAGGGCACAAAAAGTAAAGCTTTAGGATCAGGTGGTGTGCACTGGCTCCTCCCCCTATGACCCTCCTCCAAGCCTCAGTTAGGTTTTTGTGCCCGGCCGAGAAGGGTGCAATCTAGGTGGCTCTCCTAAAGAGCTGCTTAGAAAAGTTTAGCTTAGGTTTTTTATTTTACAGTGAGTCCTGCTGGCAACAGGATCACTGCATCGAGGGACTTAGGGGAGAAGAAGTGAACTCACCTGCGTGCAGGATGGATTGGCTTCTTTGGCTACTGGACATTAGCTCCAGAGGGACGATCACAGGTACAGCCTGGATCGTCACCGGAGCCTCGCCGCCGGCCCCCTTGCAGATGCTGAAAAGAGAAGAAGGTCCAGAATCGGCGGCAGAAGACTCCTCAGTCTTCTTAAGGTAGCGCACAGCACTGCAGCTGTGCGCCATTGCTCTCAGCACACTTCACACGGCAGTCACTGAGGGTGCAGGGCGCTGGGGGGGGGCGCCCTGGGCAGCAATGAAAATCCTTTTTTTGGCAAAAAATACCTCACATATAGCCTCCGGGGCTATATGGAGATATTTAACCCCTGCCAGAATCCATTTTTAAGCGGGAGACGAGCCCGCCGAAAAGGGGGCGGGGCCAATCTCCTCAGCACACAGCGCCATTTCCTCACACAGTTCCGCTGGTCAGGAAGGCTCCCAGGCTCTCCCCTGCACTGCACTACAGAAACAGGGTTAAATCAAGAGAGGGGGGGCAAAATTTGGCGAAATTGTGATTTTATAAAAGCAGCTATAAGGGAGCACTTATTATAAGGCTATCCCTGTAAAATATAGCGCTTTGGTGTGTGCTGGCAAACTCTCCCTCTGTCTCCCCAAGGGGCTAGTGGGGTCCTGTCCTCTATCAGAGCATTCCCTGTGTGTGTGTGCTATATGTCGGTACGTGTGTGTCGACATGTATGAGGACGATGTTGGTGAGGAGGCGGAGCAAATTGCCTGTAATGGTGATGTCACTCTCTAGGGAGTCGACACCGGAATGGATGGCTTATTTATGGAATTACGTGATAATGTCAACACGCTGCAAGGTCGGTTGGCGACATGAGACGGCTGGCAAACAAATTAGTACCTGTCCAGGCGTCTCAAACACCGTCAGGGGCGTTAAAACGTCCTTTTACCTCAGTCGGTCGACAGACACAGACACGGACACTGATTTCAGTGTCGACGGTGAAGAAACAAACGTATTTCCCTTTAGGGCCACACGTTACTTGTTAAGGGCAATGAAGGAGGTGTTACATATTTCTGATACTACAAGTACCACAAAAGAGGGTATTATGTGGGATGTGAAAAAACTACCTGTAGTTTTTCCTGAATCAGATAAATTAAATGAAGTGTGTGATGATGCGTGGGTTCCCCCCGATAGAAAATTATTGGCGGTATACCCTTTCCCGCCAGAAGTTAGGGCGCGGTGGGAAACACCCCTTAGGGTGGATAAGGCGCTCACACGCTTATCAAAACAAGTGGCGGTACCGTCTATAGATAGGGCCGTCCTCAAGGAGCCAGCTGACAGGAGGCTGGAAAATATCATAAAAAGTATATACACACATACTGGTGTTATACTGCGACCAGCGATCGCCTCAGCCTGGATGTGCAGAGCTGGGGTGGCTTGGTCGGATTCCCTGACTAAAAATATTGATACCCTTGACAGGGACAGTATTTTATTGACTATAGAGCATTTAAAGGATGCATTTCTATATATACGAGATGCACAGAGGGATATTTGCACTCTGGCATCAAGAGTAAGTGCGATGTCCATATCTGCCACAAGATGTTTATGGACACGACAGTGGTCAGGTGATGCAGATTCCAAACGGCACAAAGGTGTATTGCCGTATAAAGGAAGAGGAGTTATTTGGGGTTGGTCCATCGGACCTGGTGGCCACGGCAACTGCTGGAAAATCCACCGTTTTTACCCTAAGTCACATCTCTGCAGAAAAAGACACCGTCTTTTCAGCCTCAGTCCTTTCGTCCCTATAAGAGTCATATCTGCCCAGGGATAGAGGTAAGGGAAGAAGACTGCAGCAGGCAGCCCATTCCCAGGAACAGAAGCCTTCCACCGCTTCTGCCAAGCTCTCAGCATGACGCTGGGACCGTACAGGACCCCTGGATCCTACAAGTAGTATCCCAGGGGTACAGATTGGAATGTCGAGACGTTTCCCCCTCGCAGGCTCCTGAAGTCTGCTTTACCAAGGTCTCCCTCCGACAAGGAGGCAGTATGGGAAACAATTCACAAGCTGTATTCCCAGCAGGTGATAATCAAATTACCCCTCCTACAACAAGGAAAGGGGTATTATTCCACACTATATTGTGGTACTGAAGCCAGAAGGCTAGGTGAGACCTATTCTAAATCTAAAAAATTTGAACACTTTCAAAGGTTCAAATCAAGATGGAGTCACTCAGAGCAGTGATAACGAACCAGGAAGAAGGGGACTATATAGTGTCCCGGGACATCAGGGATGCTTACCTCCATGTCCCAAATTTGCCTTTCTCACTAAGGGTACTTCAGGTTCGTGGTACAGAACTGTCACTATCAGTTTCAGACGCTGCCGTTTGGATTGTCCACGGCACCCCGGGTCTTTACCAAGGTAATGGCCGAAATGATGATTCTTCTTCGAAGAAAAGGCGTCTTAATTATCCCTTACTTGGACGATCTCCTGATAAGGGCAAAGTCCAGGGAACAGTTGGAGGTCGGAGTAGCACTATCTCGGATACTGCTACAACAGCACGGGTGGATTCTAAATATTCCAAAATCGCAGCTGATCCCGACGACACGTCTGCTGTGCCTAGGGATGATTCTGGACACAGTCCAGAAAAAGGTGTTTCTCCCGGAAGAGAAAGCCAGGGAGTTATCCGAGCTAGTCAGGAACCTCCTAAAACCAGGAAAAGTGTCAGTGCATCATTGCACAAGGGTCCTGGTAAAAATGGTGGCTTCCTACGAAGCAATTCCATTCGGCAGATTTCACGCAAGAACTTTTCAGTGGGATCTGCTGGACAAATGGTCCGGATCGCATCTTCAGATGCATCAGCGGATAACCCTATATCCAAGGACAAGGGTGTCTCTCCTGTGGTGGTTACAGAGTGCTCATCTTCTAGAGGGCCGCAGATTCGGCATTCAGGATTGGATGCTGGTGACCACGGAGGCCAGCCCGAGAGGCTGGGGAGCAGTCACACAAGGAAAAAATTTCCAGGGAGTGTGATCAAGTCTGGAGACTTTTCTCCACATAAATATACTGGAGCTAAGGGTAATTTTATAATGCTCTAAGCTTAGCAAGACCTCTGCTTCAAGGTCAGCCGGTATTGATCCAGTGGGAAAAACATCACGGCAGTCGCCCACGTAAACAGACAGGGCGGCACAAGAAGCAGGAGGGCAATGGCAAAAACTGCAAGGACTTTTCGCTGGGCGGAAAATCATGTGATAGCACTGTCAGCAGTGTTTCATTCCGGGAATGGAAACTGGGAAGCAGACTTCCTCAGCAGGCACGACCTCCACCCGGGAGAGTGGAAACTTCATCGGGAAGTTTTTCCACATAATTGTGAACCGTTGGGAAATACCAAAGGTGGACATGATGGCGTCCCGTCTGAACAAAAAACGGGACAGGTATTGCGCCAGGTCAAGAGACCCTCACGCAATAGCTGTGGACGTTCTGGTAACACCGTGGGTGTACCAGTCGGTGTATGTGTTCCCTCCTCTGCTTCTCATACCTAAGGTACTGAGAATTATAAGACGTAGAGGAGTAAGAACTATACTCATGGCTCCGGATTGGCCAAGAAGGACTTGGTACCCGGAACTTCAAGAGATGCTCACAGAGGACTTATGGCCTCTGCCGCTAAGAAGGGACTTGCTTCAGCAAGTACCATGTCTGTTCCAAGACTTACCGCAGCTGCGTTTGACGGCATGGCGGTGGAACGCCGGATCCTAAGGGAAAAAGGCATTCCGGAAGAGGTCATTCCTACCCTGGTCAAAGCCAGGAAGGAGGTGACCGCACAACATTATCACCACAGGTGGCGAAAATATGTTGCGTGGTGTGAGGCCAGGAAGGCCCCACGAAGAAATTTCAACTCGGTCGATTCCTGCATTTCCTGCAAACAGGAGTGTCTATGGGCCTCAAATTGGGGTCCATTAAGGTTCAAATTTCGGCCCTGTCGATTTTCTTCCAGAAAGAATTGGCTTCAGTTCCTGAAGTCCAGAAGTTTGTCAAGGGAGTATTGCATATACAACCCCCTTTTGTGCCTCCAGTGGCACTGTGGGATCTCAACGTAGTTCTGGGATTCCTCAAATCACATTGGTTTAAAACCAGTCAAATCTGTGGATTTGAAGCATCTCACATGAAAAGTGACCATGCTCTTGGCCCTGGCCTGGGCCAGGCGAGTGTCAAATTGGTGGTTTTTTTCTCAAAAAAGCCAATATCTGTTTGTCCATTCGGACAGGGCAGAGCTGCGGACTCGTCCCCAGTTCTCTTCCTAAGGTGGTGTCAGTGTTTCACCTGAACCAGCTTATTGTGGTGCCTTACTAGGGACTTGGAGGACTCCAAGTTGCTAGATGTTGTCAGGGCCCTGAAAATATAGGTTCCAGGACGGCTGGAGTCAGGAATACTGACTTGCTGTTATCCTGTATGCACCCAACAAACTGGGTGCTCTTGCTTCTAAGCAGACTATTGCTAGTTGGATGTGTAATACAATTCAGCTTGCACATTCTGTGGCAGGCCTGCCACAGCCAAAATATGTAAATGCCCATTCCACAAGGAAGGTGGGCTCATCTTGGGCGGCTGCCCGAGGGGTCTCGGCTTTACAACTTTGCCGAGCGGCTACTTAGTCAGGGGCAAACACGTTTGTAAAATCCTACAAATTTGATACCCTGGCTAAGGAGGACCTGGAGTTCTCTCATTCGGTGCTGCAGAGTCATCCGCACTCTCCCGCCCGTTTGGGAGCTTTGGTATAATCCCCATGGTCCTTTCAGGAACCCCAGCATCCACTAGGACGATAGAGAAAATAAGAATTTACTTACCGATAATTCTATTTCTCGGAGTCCGTAGTGGATGCTGGGCGCCCATCCCAAGTGCGGATTATCTGCAATACTTGTACATAGTTACAAAAATCGGGTTATTATTGTTGTGAGCCATCTTTTCAGAGGCTCCGCTGTTATCATACTGTTAACTGGGTTCAGATCACAGGTTGTACAGTGTGATTGGTGTGGCTGGTATGAGTCTTACCCGGGATTCAAAATCCTTCCTTATTGTGTACGCTCGTCCGGGCACAGTATCCTAACTGAGGCTTGGAGGAGGGTCATAGGGGGAGGAGCCAGTGCACACCACCTGATCCTAAAGCTTTACTTTTTGTGCCCTGTCTCCTGCGGAGCCGCTATTCCCCATGGTCCTTTCAGGAACCCCAGCATCCACTACGGACTCCGAGAAATAGAATTATCGGTAAGTAAATTCTTATTTTTTAATAATGTCCATTTAAATAGACAAGGGGTAATAAAGGGTTAAACGTGATACAAATTAGTAATGTATTAGAGCAGTAGCAAATAAAAATGTTTGTCTATTCAAAAAAGACTCAACAATATCCCCCCCCCCCAAAAAAAAAACCTAATAAAAAAAACAACAACATTATTATACAATTATAATTCAGGATGAAGCTTGAACTGGTAAAGGATCAACTTGTGTGAGACAGTAGATCATCACCAATGCCACCCAAAAATACTTTCAGAATAGGCATTCTAATACATGAATCAGTGGTAGCACTAGCAAGATCACCAATTGCAAAGGAAGGCCATGGCCTGAACCTTTCATTGCTACTGCGTATGTTATGTTTTACCTTTTTCTGTAGTAAACATTCCTTTTATTATTAGAGGTGATGTTTACATTGTGAAATATTGGCCCTCATTCCGAGTTGTTCGCTCGTTCTTTTTCATCGCATCGCAGTGAAAATCCGCTTAGTACGCATGCGCAAAGTTCGCACTGCGACTGCGCCAAGTAACTTTACTATGAAGAAAGTATTTTTACTCACGGCTTTTTCTTCGCTCCGGCGATCGTAATGTGATTGACAGGAAATGGGTGTTACTGGGCGGAAACACGGCGTTTCAGGGGCGTGTGGCTGAAAACGCTACCGTTTCCGGAAAAAACGCAGGAGTGGCCGGAGAAACGGTGGGAGTGCCTGGGCGAACGCTGGGTGTGTTTGTGACGTCAACCAGGAACGACAAGCACTGAACTGATCGCACAGGCAGAGTAAGTCTGGAGCTACTCTGAAACTGCTAAGTAGTTAGTAATCGCAATATTGCGAATACATCGGTCGCAATTTTAAGAAGCTAAGATTCACTCCCAGTAGGCGGCGGCTTAGCGTGTGTAACTCTGCTAAATTCGCCTTGCGACCGATCAACTCGGAATGAGGGCCATTGTTTCGATTTCAGATGCCCTTTCTTAAACTTTCTTTTCCCTTGACCACCGGCTTTAGTAGATGTTGAAGTACTATCATGATTGGCAGCAGCAGCACTAGTACTGGGTTGCTGCTCCTGCTCTTCTATCAACAGATTCATGATTCATTTTATTTTTAACAGCAGCCAAAAAAATGTTTTTTCTTGCATTAAAAAATTGTTCTGTGTGTAGTGGATGGGTGATCCCACTGCACACAGAACAGTAATATACGCTGTGTCACTTACCTGAACACACACTACATAAATGCACACTATAGCTTTTGGATTCAATTAGAAAAGACTGCAGGTTTTTTCTGTTTTAGACTACAACAGGAAAAATGTTTGCAGTTTTTGTTTAATATAACTGGAACTAATCAAAACAAAGAGGTCTTCTTGGGGTGCAGCGGCCTTTAACATAGTAGAGTGATGAATATACTATTTTTTTGTACAAATAATAAACAATATACTATAGTATTTTGCAGTGATAGATTTCCTAGGAGGAAAAAAGGTTCATATTCACTTTATTGGCACCCTCAAATGACAATATATTTTTTTTTAAAAACAGTGGGGAAAATCTAAGATGAGAGTTTTATTTAAGATGGCAACCAATCAGTTTCTACTGCATATTTATCTAGCACCTTCTAGAAGATAATACCTGAAATCTATTTGGTTGCTATGGGCAACAGCCCATCTTAAATAGAATTCCCATCTTAGTAAATTTACCCCAGTGCTTGAACACATAAACAGCAAAGTGCTCCTAGTAATAATGGCACCCCAAAATTACATCATATATTTTTTAACACAGTGCCTTGCAGCAACCCACTCTTCTATGTGAGTAATGAATGGCCCAGTGCTCCTAATAGTTATTTTTGGGTGGAGGGGGAAGGGGGAATTACGGAACTGGGAGGATGACATTTTGCCTCATTTTGGGATCCAAACATGACTGGAAGACCCGAGACTAGGCTTGGCTCGACTCGTAACCACTAAGTTCAGCTGTGTTCGACTTCCATGGAATCGATCCACACATCTCTATTATTATATATGATATATTATGATAAGGACCTTAATGGTCAATACTGTAATAAAAAATAGAACATTAAACAATAAGCGTCTGCGCTGGCCAATTTTTTTGTTTATTTTTTACTTATTTTTTTAATCCAAATAATCAGAAGCTGTGACGACTGAAGCCTCCTTCCTACTGTATATAAGTTTATTTGATTCGGGTGTTAAGAGTATTTTAATGGTCGCATTATACCCAATAGAATTGTTCTTTGTTTCTATTCTATTAGTTGCAAGAATTGGGAATGACCTACAGTAGTTTAAAAATTTTTGGCTACTGCTGTTATATTGGCCCTCATTCCGAGTTGTTCGCTCGCAAGGCGATTTTAGCAGAGTTGCTCACGCTAAGGCGCCGCCTACTGGGAGTAAATCTTAGCATCTTAAAATTGCGAACGATGTATTCGCAATATTGCGATTACACACCTTGTAGCAGTTTCTGAGTAGCTTCAGACTTACTCGGCATCTGCGATCAGTTCAGTGCTTGTCGTTCCTAGTTTGACGTCACAAACACACCCAGCGTTCGCCCAGACACTCCTCCGTTTCTCCGGCCACTCCTGCGTTTTTTCCGGAAACGGTAGCGTTTTTTCCAACACGCCCATAAAACGGCCTGTTTCCGCCCAGAAACACCCATTTCCTGTCAATCACACTACGATCGCCTGAGCGAAGAAAAAGCCGTGAGTAAAAATCCTAACTTCATAGCAAATTTACTTGGCGCAGTCGCAGTGCGGACATTGCGCATGCGCACTAAGCGGAAAATCGCTGCGATGCGAAGATTTTTACCGAGCGAACAACTCGGAATGAGGGCCCTTGTTATTGGTATTGACTAGTGAAGGTAAGTTAACCATTGTGGCTCATTATATGATACAAGTACTTTGTATCAAAGCAACATTTCAGTTGTTTAATGAACGTGAAATTGAATCAATATTTTAGTTATTACCTGAGTTTTGTGTAAGCTCATATACAAATATCTCAGTCAAGATAGTCTACATAAACATAAACCTTTTTGTTTACTGAACATTATAGATTTGGAAAGAAGAAGGGTTTTACCCATCAGAGCCTATATTTGTGCCTTACCCAAATTCTGTTGAGGAGGACGATGGTGTGCTTCTTTCTGCCGTTCTGACGCCCGATCAGGTATGGTCAGCATATTCTCTTAACACACTGTAATCTTCAAACTTCACTGAAGAATTTTTTACTTGTAATATATAAAAGAGGAAATTAGTAACATATTAAAAATACATACAAAAGTAGAAAGTGCTGGCAAGCTGCATAAATGTATAAAATACTTTATTTATCCACTTTAAAACATACCAATCAGATAAAAATATTTTTCTTATGACACCTTAACCCAAATATATATCTTTTTAAAATAAACATATATAAATTTCTCTCTTTTCCAGTCCACAGAGACCTATAATTATTTGTTCTCCGCAAGCTGGGAAGGAGAAATGTAATAATTACAATCTGTAACAAAGTTGCCTATTACAAAACAGATATGCACCACGATAAAGAAACAGTTACATTCAGCTATGTGAAAAGGATACTATTTGTATCCACAATGCTTTCAAAGATTAACTTTCACTAGATGGATTTGAAAAGTTTTCTTTTTTATCCACAGTGCTGTAATGTTCTTAATTAACACTTAGCAGTCTGTTCTGATATCGGCTGATTGTAGCAATACTTTTGCCCTGTAGTTAGTCAGTCCATTAATAGAATACTGTGCTCCACGGCTATGTAATAATCAATGCTTATTTTAAAATGTCCTTTATATACTTTTAAAACATGTCCATGCTATCTTTATAAAG
Source organism: Pseudophryne corroboree (assembly GCF_028390025.1). NCBI lineage: Eukaryota > Metazoa > Chordata > Amphibia > Anura > Myobatrachidae > Pseudophryne > Pseudophryne corroboree. Next base: position 256,933,912 of record NC_086453.1, read on the forward strand.
AACAAATTACCACATCCGTCCTCCGTAGATTCGGGAATCACTGGTCTGCTTTACTCCCGGTCCTGGTAGCTAATTCCTTTTTTGTGGGCCATATCCTGAGATCCAATTCCAGTTCCACAGCGTAAAGGAGGTGAAGGAGTTAAGGTGAATATTTTAAAATCCTTGGTATCAGATAAAAAACGCGTTTCTCTGCCTTTAAAGTATCTCGGCGGCTTCCTCAGTCAGTACGCTATGGAACTGGAATTGGATCTCCGGATATGGCCCATAAAAAAGGAATTAGCTACCAGGGCTGGGAGTAAAGCAGACCAGTGATTCCCAAATCTACGGAGAATGGATGTGGTAATTTGATCTTTATAAAGATAGCATGGCCATGTTTTAAAAGTATATAAAGGACATTTTAAAATAAGCATTGATTATTATATAGCCGTGGAGCACAGTATCCTATTAATTGACTGACTAACTACTGGGCAAAAGTAATGCTACAATCAGCCGATATCAGAACAGACTGCTAAGTGTTAATTAATTAAGAACATTACAGCACTGCGGATAAAAAAGAAAACTTTTCAAATCCATCTAGTGAAAGTTAATCTTTGAAAGCATTGTGGATACAAATAGTATCCTTTTCACATAGCAGTATGTAACTGTTTCTTTATCGTGGTGCATATCTGTTTTGTAATAGGCAACTTTGTTACAGATTGTAACTATTACATTTCTCCTTCCCAGCTTGCGGAGACCAAATAATTATAGGTCTCTGCGGACTGGAAAAGAGAGAAATTTATATATGATTATTTTAAAAAGATATATATTTGGGTTAAGGTGTCATAAGAAAAATATTTTTATCTGATTGATATGTTTTAAAGTGGATAAATAAAGTATTTTATACATTTATGCAGCTTGCCAGCGCTTTCTACTTTTGTTTGTTTTTTGGTGTATTTTAAGGGTTGAGCTCCCTGTTATAAAAAGCTGCTGCAATTTTCTGCTATAGTTACCGGGTATTTGATCTGCACCAGGAATATTTTTCCATTTTTTTTCTTTTATTTCATAGTAACATAGTAACATATTTTCTGAGGTTGAAAAAAGACAATTTGTCCATCGAGTTCAACCTATTAGTGGTCTCCTACACTGTATTATTTTTTGGACAATTTTATGTGTTGTGAATGTTGGCTGCTGTTTATTCCTCTTTTCTCTATCGTCCTTGTGGATGCTGGGGTTCCTGAAAGGACCATGGGGGATAGCGGCTCCGCAGGAGACAGGGCACAAAAAGTAAAGCTTTCCGATCAGGTGGTGTGCACTGGCTCCTCCCCCTATGACCCTCCTCCAGACTCCAGTTAGATTTTTGTGCCCGGCCGAGAAGGGTGCAATCTAGGTGGCTCTCCTAAAGAGCTGCTTAGAGAAAGTTTAGCTTAGGTTTTTTATTTTACAGTGAGTCCTGCTGGCAACAGGATCACTGCAACGAGGGACTTAGGGGAGAAGGAGTGAACTCACCTGCGTGCAGGATGGATTGGCTTCTTGGCTACTGGACATCAGCTCCAGAGGGACGATCACAGGTACAGCCTGGATGGTCACCGGAGCCGCGCCGCCGGCCCCCTTGCAGATGCTGAAGTAAGAAGAGGTCCAGAATCGGCGGCTGAAGACTCCTGCAGTCTTCTAAAGGTAGCGCACAGCACTGCAGCTGTGCGCCATTTTCCTCTCAGCACACTTCACACGGCAGTCACTGAGGGTGCAGGGCGCTGGGAGGGGGGCGCCCTGGGAGGCAAATGAAAACCTTTTTAGGCGAAAAATACCTCACATATAGCCTCCGGAGGCTATATGGAGATATTTAACCCCTGCCAAGATTCACTAAATAGCGGGAGACGAGCCCGCCGAAAAAGGGGCGGGGCCTATCTCCTCAGCACACAGCGCCATTTTCTCTCACAGAAAGCCTGGAGAGAAGGCTCCCAGGCTCTCCCCTGCACTGCACTACAGAAACAGGGTTAAAACAGAGAGGGGGGGCACTGATTTTGGCGATATTGAGATATATATAAAGATGCTATAAGGGAAAACACTTATATAAGGTTGTCCCTATATAATTATAGCGTTTTGGTGTGTGCTGGCAAACTCTCCCTCTGTCTCCCCAAAGGGCTAGTGTGGGTCCTGTCCTCTGTCAGAGCATTCCCGGTGTGTGTGCTGTGTGTCGGTACGTGTGTGTCGACATGTATGAGGACGATGTTGGTGAGGAGGCGGAGAAATTGCCTGTAATGGTGATGTCACTCTCTAGGGAGTCGACACCGGAATGGATGGCTTATTTAGGGAATTACGTGAGAATGTCAACACGCTGCAAGGTCGGTTGACGACGTGAGACGGCCGACAAACTATTAGTACCGGTCCAGGCGTCTCAGAAACACCGTCAGGGGCGTTAAAAACGCCCATTTACCTCAGTCGGTCGACACAGACACGGACACTGAATCCAGTGTCGACGGTGAATAAACAAACGTATTTCTCATTAGGGCCACACGTTAAGGGCAATGAAGGAGGTGTTGCATATTTCTGATACTACAAGTACCACAAAAAAGGGTATTATGTGGGAGTGAAAAAACTACCTGTAGTTTTTCCTGAATCAGATAAAATAAAATGAAGTGTGTGATGATGCGTGGGGTTACCCCGATAGCAAATATTGGCGTTATACCCTTTCCCGCCAGAAATTAGGGCGCATTGGGAAACACCCCTTAGGGTGATAAGGCGCTCACACGCTTATCAAGTGGCGTTACCGTCTCCAGATACGGCCGCCCTCAAGGAGCCAGCTGATAGGAAGCTGGAAAGATATCCTAAAAAGTATATACACACATACGGTGGTTATACTGCGACCAGCGATCGCCATCAGCCTGGAGATGCAGTGCTGGGTTGGCTTGGTCGGATTCCCTGACTGAAAATATTTTATTCATATAGAGCATTTAATAGGATGCATTCTATATATATGTACGTGAGATGCACAGAGGGATATTTGCTCTCTGGCATCAAGATAAGTACGTTGTCCATATCAACCAGAAGATGTCATGGACACGACAGTGGTCAGGTGATACAGATCCCATACGGCACATGGAAGTATTGCCGTATAAAGGGAAGGAGTTAGTTGGGGTCGGTCCATCGGACCTGGGGACCACGGCAACAGCTGGGAAATCCAACCTTTTTACCCCAAGTTACATCTCAGCTGAAAAAGACACAGTTTTTTCAGCCTCAATCCTTCCTTTCCCATGAGGGCATGCAGGCAGAAGGCCAGTCATATCTGCCCAGACATAGAGGTAAGGGAAGTAGACTGCAGCAGGCAGCCCCTTCCCAGGAAAAGAAGCCCTCCACCGCGTCTGCCAAGTCCTCAGCATGACGCTGGGGCCATGCAAGCGGACTCAAGGTGGGGGGGTAGTCTCAAGAGTCTCAGCGCGCAGTGGGATCACTCGCAGGTTGACCCCTAGATAGTACAAGTATTATCCCAGGGGTACAGATTGGAGAGTCGAGACATCTTCTCCTCGCAGGTTTCTGAAGTCTGCTTTACCAACGGCTCCCTCCGACAGGGAGGCAGCATTGGAAACAATTCACAAGCTGTATATCCAGCAGGTGATAAATCAAAGTACCCCTCCTACAACAAGGAAAAGGGTATTATTTTTCCACACTATATTGTGGTACTGACGCCAGACGGCTTGGTGAGACATAGTCTAAACTGAAATCTTTGAACACTTACATAAAAGGTTCAAATCGAGATGGAGTCACTCAGAGCAGTGATAGCGAACCGGAAAAAAGGGGACTATATGGTGTCCCTGGACATCAAGGATTACCTCCATGTCCAAATTTGCCCTTCTCAACAAGGGTACCTCTGGTTCGTGGTACAGAACTGTCAATATCAGTTTCAGACGATGCCGTTTGAATTATCCACGGCACCCCGGGCCTTTTACCAAGGTAATGGCCGAAAAGATGTTTCTTCAAAGAAAAAAGGCATCTAAATTATCCCTTACTTGGACGATATCCTGAAAAGGGCAAGTTCCAGAGAACAGTTGGAGGTCGGAAGAGCACTATCTAAAGTAGTTCTACGACAGCACGACTGGATTCTAAATATTCCAAGAATCGCAGCTGTTTTCCGACGATACGTCTGCTGTTCCTAGGAATGATTCTGGGCATAGTCCAGAAAAAGGTGTTCCTCCGGGAGGAAAAAGCCAAGGAGTTATTCGACCTAGTCAGAAACCTCCTAAAACCAGGCCAAGTATCAGTGCATCAATGCACAGGAGTCCTGGGAAAAATGGTGGCTTCTTACGAAGCGATTCCATTCGGCAGATCTCAGGGGATTTGCTGGACGAATGGTCCGGATCGCATTTTCAGATGCATCAGCGGATAATCCTGTCTCCAAGGACAAGGGTGTCTCTTCTGTGGGGGCTGCAGAGTGCTCATCTTTTAGAGGGCAGCACACTCAGCATTCAGGACTGTGTTCTGGGGACCACGGATACCAGCCTGAGAGGCTGGGGAGTAGTCACACAGGGAAAAAATTTCCAAGGAAGTGTGGTCAAGTCTGGAGACTTCTCTCCACATGAATATACTGGAGCTAAGGGCAATTTACAATGCTCTGAGCCTAGGAAGACTCCTGCTTCAAAGTCAACCGGTGCTGATCCAGTAGGACATCATCATGGCGGTCGCCCACGTTATCAGACGGGGCGACACAAGAAGCAGGAGGGCAATGACAGCAAGGATTCTTCGCTGGGCGGAAAATCATGTGATAACACTGTCAGCAGTGTTCATTCCGGGAGTGGGCAACTGGGAAGATTTCCTCAGCATAAATGAATTCCACCCGGAAAAGTGGAAACTTAATCTGGAAGTTTCCACATGATTGTAAACCGTTGGGAAAGACCAAAGGTGGTTATGATGGCGTCCCACCTGAAGCGCCAGGTCAAGAGACACTCAGGCAATAGCTGGGACGCTCTGGTAACACCGTCGGTGTACCAGTCGGTGTATGTGTTCCATCCTCTGCTTTTCATACCCAATGTATTGAAAATGATAGGAAGGAGAGGAGTAAGAACTATACTCGTGGCTCCGGTTTGGCCAAGAAGGACTTGGTTCCCGGAACTTCAAGAGATACTAAGAAGGGTCTTGATTCGGCAAGAACCGTGTCTGTTCCGGGACTTACCGCAGCTGCGTTGACGCCAAGGCGGGTGAACGCCGGATCCTAAGGGAAAGAGGCATTCCGGAAGAGGTCATCCCTACCCTGGTCAGAGCCAGGAAGGAGGTGACCGCACAACATTATCACCACTTAGGTGAAAATATGTGCCAGGGTGTGAGTCCAGGAAGGCTCCACGGAAGAATTTCAACTAGGTTAATTTCTACATTTCCTGCAAACAGGAGTGTCTATGGGTCTCAAATTGGGTCCATTAAGGTTCAAATTTCGGCCTGTTGATTTTCTTCCAGAAAGAAATTGGCTTCAGTTCCTGAAGTCCAGAAGTTGTTAAGGGAGTACTGCATATACAGCCCCTTTGATGTCTCCAGTGGCACTGGGCGATCTCAACGTAGTTTTGGGATTCCTAAAAAATCACATTGGTTTAAACAACTCAAATCTGTGGATTTGATATATCTCACATGGAAAATGACCATGCTGTTGGTCCTGGCCTCGGCCAGGCGAGTGTCAGAATTGGCGGCTTTATCTCACAAAGCCATATCTGATTGTCCATTCGGACAGAGCAAAGCTGCGGACTCGTCCCCAGTTTCTCCTTAAGGTGGTGTCAGCGTTTCACCTGAACCAGCTTATTGTGGTACCTGCGGCTACTAGGGACTTGGAGGACTCCAAGTTGCTGGATGTTATCAGGGCCCTGAAAATATAGTTTCCAGGTTGGCTGGAGTCAGGAAATCTGACTTGCTGTTTATCCTGTATGCACCCAACAATGCTGGGTGCTTCTGCTTCTAAGCAGTCGATTGCTCGTGGGATTGGTAGCACAATTCAACTTGCACATTCTGTGGCAGGCCTGCCACAGTCTAAATCTGTTAAGGCCCATTCCACAAGGAAGGTGGGCTCATCTTGGGCGGCTGCCCGAGGGGTCTCGGCATTACAACTTTGCCGAGCAGCTACGTGGTCGGGGGAGAACACGTTTGTAAAATTCTACAAATTTGATACCCTGGCAAAAGAGGACCTGGAGTTCTCTCATTCGGTGCTGCAGAGTCATCCGCACTCTCCCGCCCGTTTGGGAGCTTTGGTATAATCCCCATGGTCCTTTCAGGAACCCCAGCATCCACAAGGACGATAGAGAAAATAAGAATTTACTTACCGATAATTCTATTTCTCGGAGTCCGTAGTGGATGCTGGGCGCCCATCCCAAGTGCGGATTATCTGCAATACTTGTACATAGTTATTGCTAACTAAATCGGGTTATTGTTGTTGTGAGCCATCTTTTCAGAGGCTCCGCTGTTATCATACTGTTAACTGGGTTCAGATCACAGGTTGTACAGTGTGATTGGTGTGGCTGGTATGAGTCTTACCCGGGATTCAAAATTCCTCCCTTATTGTGTACGCTCGTCCGGGCACAGTACCTAACTGGAGTCTGGAGGAGGGTCATAGGGGGAGGAGCCAGTGCACACCACCTGATCGGAAAGCTTTACTTTTTGTGCCCTGTCTCCTGCGGAGCCGCTATCCCCCATGGTCCTTTCAGGAACCCCAGCATCCACTACGGACTCCGAGAAATAGAATTATCGGTAAGTAAATTCTTATTTTTTTAACTATAGTGCGTGATCTACCCGATATAACCCTTCTAAAAAGTAATGACAAAGTTCGCCATTACTACTCTCTCAGGCAGGGAATTTCAAATACGTATTGTCCTTACAGTGTAGAAACCTTTACGTCTCTCTGTACGAAAAATCCTCTCCTCCAACCTAAGCGGGTGTCCACGTGTCCTCTGTGTTGATCTTACCAAAAACAAATCCAACTAATATGGTATTAACTTATTATAATATGACTTATGATTTTGACTTGTGCAACTGTGACTGTTTCCAGTATACCTGCTCTGCATAGCACAGACATTTCTCTACTACTACCTGCAAAAGCCTGCTTATAGTAAACCTGCTCTGTTGTGCCTAACCGCAAAAGGCCTACTACATAGTGAACTGTTCCTTATCCAAAAGATCATTGATTGAATAGGGTGCACTACAAGTACTACAACAGTTTGTATGTGTTGAGCTGTTCCTTGACTTGTCTGTTTTTACCTATTTTACACAGAGACCTAGGCATATAACAAGGATAGCCAAAACAAATGTGATTATTATGAAGCAGCTGATAAACCTGCACTGGGTACACTCCTCCCCACTATAAATAATATTAACCAGAAAATGTGGAAACTAGCACTAAGTTCACTTTGTCTGTCAAGAACACTCCTTATTAAAATCTCAAATGTAACCGTATTCAATGTATTCCAAAAGATTTTGCCCAATATGACGGAGAATCTTTCTTTTCTTTCCGCTGATCCCTTGAATAAATGATCTGACACTTACATATAGGAGCACTCTTGCATATCTATAAAAAAAATACAGATGTATTGGTCCCATAAACATAACTGCTTCTATGGTGGGAATCAATATTTTTTATATGTACATTTTGGTCTTTTAATATAATTTACTTATGAGAACCGATAAGTTATAAGGAGACAGAGAACATCTGAAACTGCTGATTTATTAGCCTAGTGTGTGTGGAATAAAGTTGAAAAAGCGGAGAGAGGTGTAAAGAAACTTTTATGTGAACACGTGCAAGAATTTAAATGTAATTAATTTCTTTAAGACTTGAAAGGGACCTATGTACTGGTCACACAAAGAGCTAAAGATATCTTTATGCGAACACAAGATTGAGCCTATATATAGGTTTTAGACCATTTTTCTGCTGCGGGGTACACTGGGCTCCACAGGGAATGACATTGGGGTGTAGAGTAGGATCTTGATCCGAGGCACCAATAGGCTCAAAGCTTTGACTGTTCCCAGAATGCCTAGCGCCGCCTCCTCTATAACCCCGCCTCTGTGCACAGGAGCTCAGTTTTGTAGTTGGTGCCATGCAGTAAGCAGGCATACAACAGGGGGGCTGCTCCAGAAGCCCTGAGAGAAGCTTTTAAAGAATATTGAAGACTTCAAGGGCTGCAGCAGAGACACTGACTGTGTTAGATGTCAGTCAGACATCTCCTGCTGCAGCTCCATCACTTTCCCCAGCGGTACTGTACACTCCCGAGCCCTGGTTGCCGGTTACCTAAAGCGGAGGCTCCGGTTTTCTTCCAAGTTAGTCACACACACAACCGCTGTCCTCCCGGATCGCGTGGCCGCACTCAGGGAGGAGGTAAGGAGTCCTCTCGATGGGACCCGCTGTAAATCGTGATCCCGCACGGCCGGTGGGGACACTGTGGTAGTACAGGGACCCCACTAGACCACCAGGGAATGGGCGCAGCACGGTTTTCTCTCATAAAACCGTTTTATTAAGCCCCCAGTACCTGGTGAAGTCTAGCAGGGGGATAAGGCTTTGACCTGTAGCCCCTCCCCAGCCCCAGGGTGCCATTTAAAGTAAATGTTCACGCCCTGGAGCTGCATCTCTCTCTCCCTCACTCCCTGTCAGCGGTTGGGCGCCATTATAGCAAGCAGAGCTGATCCTGGGACTGTTTGGGCAAATCCTGCTCTGTAAAGCCGCCTGCCTGTCAGCGCTGTGCATTTTACAGGACACTTAAGTATTCTACATGTCTGCTGACAGTGTTCTTTAAGAAAAAGTGCATTTAGTCAGGGTTATTTAGTACAAGTACCCTGTGATATACATCCAGTCTTTACTGTGCATTGTTATATCTCTTAAGTGTATACATAGTACTACTCTGTATTGCTACTCCAGTGCAGTTTTATTGCATGTCATAATTTCTGCATTGTACAAACTGTGACTCTGTGTGCATATAGCTGCTGTGTGACCTCCATTTTGTCTATCTCACTCAGATTGCTATCCCTATATTCTATAACCTGAGGGGTCTAAGTTTGTCAAGTTTATCATAACATAGGCAGTTCACTGGATATACTCAGTGTGTATTTTTCTCTGTAATATTACGGTGCGGTACATAGGCCCACTATTGCAGCGACATGGGCTGCAGAAGCTGTGGAAGCGTGGGCTCAGGAGCTGGAGGCGGAGTTGTCGTCCAATGCTTCTTATCATGCTAGACAATGCCTGTCGTATATTGTTACAGCGTCTCATTACATTAAAGAGGTGGCTTCTGATGCCAGTATTCTGGCGGCCAAGGCTTCTACTATGTCCATTTTGACTCGCCAAATTCTCTGGTTACGGTCCTGGTCTGTGGACATGGACTCTAGGAAAACCCTGGAGGTACTCTCCTTCAAAGGAGACATTCTTTTCGGAGAAGACCTCAACAAGATAGTGGCTGACTTAGCGTCTGCTAAAACAGCATGTCTTCCTAGTACTGCTCCTTCAGTGCCGAAGGCTAAGAGTACTTCCTTTTGCTCCTTTCATCCTTCAGGGAAAGCAAAAGGTCAGGTGTACCCAAAACAGGTGCGCACTTCCAAACCCAATAAACCCAAACAGGCCTGGGCTGCCCGTCAGCCTGCTTCCAAAACTGACAAGCCTGCTGCATGACGGGGCAGGCCTCCCTCTGTGGGATCCCAGAGTGGGGTCCGACTTCTAGGGTTTACCCAGGAATGGTTGAAGACCACTTCCGATGCCTGGGTACGGGAAGTTGTCACTCAAGGTTACGCCGTATCCTTCAAGAATCGTCCCCCTCATCAATTTTGCCTGACAGACTTCCCTTCGAATCAGGTGAAGGCAAAAATTCTTCATTCGGTGGTACAGTCCCTCCTGGACACAGGAGTGGTAGTACAGGTGCCTCTGGCTCAGAGAGGCAAGGGGTACTAGTCACCGCTGTTCCTAGTCCTGAAACCGAATGGGTCTTCCTGGCCCAACCTCAAGTCCTTGAACAAATTTGTGAAGGTCTCCAAGTTTCGTATGGAAACTCTTCGCTCTATTGTTTTGGCCTTGGAGCCTGGGGACTATATGGTCTCACTGGACATACAGGATGCTTACCTGCATATTCCCATTGCAGTGTCGCATCAGCAGTACCTGAGGTTTGCGGTTGGCAACCTCCATTACCAATTTCGGGCGTTACCTTTTGGTTTGACCACGGCACTGCAAGTCTCCACCAAGGTCATGGCGGTAATGACGGCCGTCAAGGGGTCAGGATCCTACCGTACTTGGATGACTTGTTGATCCTGGCAAATTCCCCAGAGATTCTCCTATGCCATCTGGATCTGACTATCCAGTTTCTGCAAGCCTGCGGGTGGCATATCAACTGGAATAAATCCTCCCTGGTCCCTGCTCAGCATGGTGCACCTGGGGGCGTTGTTGGACACTCACAACCAGCGGTTGTTCTAGTCTCAAGAGAATGTCCTGGAGCTTCAGGACAGGATTGGATGCTTCCTATCTCGTCCGCAAGTGTCGATACATTCGGCAATGCAAGTGCTAGGTCTCATGGTGTCGGCTTTCGACATGGTGGAGTACGCTCAATTCCATTCCCGCCCTCTCCAGAGGCTGATTCTTGCCAAGTGGGATGGCCTGCCTCACCGGATCAGGTCTCAAATGATCTCATTGTCTCCAGAGGTCCGTCTGTCACTGAGCTGGTGGCTTCAGGACCAACTATTGAGCAGGGGTCGTCCCTTCTGGATCTCCAACTGGGTCCTTCTGACGACGGATGCCAGTCTGAGAGGTTGGGGCGTGGTGTTGGAGCAACACTCCCTTGGTCGGTGGACCAAGGAGGAGTCTGTACTCCCGATAAACATTCTGGAATTGCGGGCGGTGTTCAACTCATTGAACTTGGCCCAGCATTTAATACAGAACAGACCTGTTCAAGTACAGTCGGACAACGCCACCATGGTGGCTTACATCAATCATCAAGGCGGCACTCGAAGCCGCATGGTATCACGTATTCTTCAGTGGGCAGAAAACCATCTGCCAGCCATATCGGCAGTGTTCATTCCGGGGGTCCTAAACCGGGAAGCGGACTTCCTCAGTCATCAGGACGTACACGCCGGAGAGTGGAGCCTCCATCCAGATGTGTTTCAACTCCTCGTGGACAAGTGGGGCCTTCCAGATGTGGACCTACTGGCATCTCAACACAATTACAAGGTTCTGGTCTTCGGAGCAAGGAAAAGGGATCCTCAAGCAGCGTTCGTGGATGCACTGGCAAATCCATGGAACTTTCGGCTGCCCTACGTGTTCCCTCTGGTGTCACTCCTGCCCAGAGTAATAAGGAAGTTCAAGCAAGAAGGATGAATCCTACTTCTGATCGATCCAGCGTGACCCAGATGGCATTGGTTGTCAGACCTTCAGGGTCTCTCGATAGAGCGTCCCCTTATACTTCCGCAGCGCCCAGATCTCCTTGTTCAGGGCCCCTGTGTATATCAGGATTTATGACTAGACAGGGGGCGATCGGGCACCGGTCAAATTGATACAGTATTGATACGAGAGAACCAAACACGGACAAATAGATACTCCAAAATTGGAAAGAAAAGAAAAAAACACCTGTTTTTAACTTAGATAGATAACGTTGTCCTTAGTGGTGGTGCGCCCAGAGCCAGAGAGTACATGTACTGGAAAAAGGGAGAGAGAGAAGGCTCTTGTGTGGGCGCACTCTTTAGAAAATGAGGAAAATTCCTATGACATGTGAAAGGAAATAATTAAAACATGGTTTTTAATGTTAACGTTTAAAACGAAAGTACCCATATAATTGATCCATATGAAATAAAGATGATTGAAATTTTAAAATGTTCTGGTCTGTTTAATCACAAAGTGTGATTGGAATGGTTGTAGACATTTGATCGTCTTACCCCCATTTCCCCTGACCAGTACAGAATATCTGTATTAATGGGACCGAGGAGTGGTCATGAAGAATTATATGATAAGTACGTCCCAAAAGGGCTACTTAGATTCAAAAATTAGTGGTCACCTGCATTCAAAAGTACCTGACTTTGTAACGTGAGCCACAATAGTTGGTCGTAAGCCTCAAATAAGACAGAATATAATGGAAGTAAGAGTTAGTGGTGATACTGCTGTTGGCGTCGCAACTCACTGTTAGGGTCTCCTGCTCTGTGCTGCCACGTCGTCATGGCAACCGGGAGACAAGTGCTAGCGGAGTAACCTGAGCGTAGCTGATACTCCGGTTCGGGTCTTTTGCTGTGCAGTGGTTACAGGCTCTGTGCACGGCAGGGGATCCGGTGCTGGTTTTTGTGCTCACAGTCTGTGAGGTCTGAGTGGGGCGTGGACAGCACCTGCTATATAAACCCTCTTCTCATGTTAGGCAGATGCTGCTGAATCTTTGTTGGTTAGTGAGTTCCTGAAAGCTAGCTAGTACTGTGTAAACTTTGTATTTGTTTGTTGCTTACTGCAAATAGGCCTTGGGATTTGGTATTACACTCTGCCAATCCAGACCTAGCAGTAAGACTGGAGTCAGTCGTTTAACCTGCTGGGGTTCTTTTGCTACTCTGTGAACCTAGCAAGTTTGCGGCTGTATTCTCGGACTTGCCTGCCAAAATCCTTTCTCACTGTGCAAGGTGTTCAGGTGTCAGTTTAGTGGCAGTAAGCTGAACCAGTGCACTGCAAGTGAGGACTAGGATTGTGGAGACTCTCCTTGTGTCTATTATTCCATCTCTGACCAAGGAGTTTACTGCCACACCCGTTGGTAACCCTTTAGGGTTTTGCTGTTGCCCTTAGCAACAGCATTTCGGGTTCTCTAAGTATTAAATCACTACATCTCGCTTCTTTCCATCTGAGCATTCCTAATACTAGGGAGACACCCAGTTTCTTAGCCTTTGGGCTTCTCTGTTCACTTTGTGTTTATTTTGTTACCCTATCACCTTCTGTGTATGTAATGTCATATTCCCCAGTCTGTCTGTGAGTTCATTTGTTTTGCATCCCTCACCGTTCAGACACCAGTACATTCCTGCTGGCACTGGTGTGCATAACACTCACATAGAAAGGGAAATGATCCCTGCTCTACAACACCAGGTATTCGCAGGAAGGAAACGCGTCTTCCACGGAGGGGACCGCACATGGAGTAAACTCTTGGCTCCTGCATTCGGTACCTGAAAGATGCCCTGACTTGCCCACTTTGACCTCTACAATCCTGGTGATCGTAAGCCCACTACTGTCTTGTGCACAATACACACAGACAGTAACATTATATGTGTGTTTTGACAATATGTTGTATTGCAGCACATATTCTACCAGACTTGTGTAGTACACATACAGATTGCTGCTATAAGCTCTATTACTCAAACAGCAGCTGTACACACATATATAATAACTTTTTCATATTTGTTAAATATCTCATACTGTTTGCCTGATTCTACATCAGCAGAGACCAGTATATTGTTATAGAATTTTGTTCATTCACTGTTAATTTCAGTGCCTTCTTTGTTACTGACAATACCACTGTCTTCCTGGCTTAATCTGTGGGATTCATTATACTTGATTTTTCAAACCTAAATGAATCTCCACACTCAGTTCAGGAATGTATTATGATTAGTAATGAGATTTCACAAATTGATGCTTAAATACCATGATTGCATTGTCTGCCCAGTCTGACTAACATGCCAAGGATTCAAATAATAGAAAGCAATTCTTTCTTTTTCTTCTTCTTTTCCTCATGGGCTAATGCCAGTATTTACTGTTCATGGCTAAATCTCTCTGGTGACACAGACAATTAATGTATTATCCATCAGATTTTTAACCCAATCTCCCATTGGTTTTTTGTGCTGTCTTTTTGTCAGACAATTTAAACAAACTCACAGATCATGTACCTCTTGCCCATGCTTTACTATTCTTCCGTGGACTCTCATCTATGATCCACGGAGCTCAATACCACAGATGTGGGATTTGATGAGCCGTGCCTAACGTAGAAAGCAGATCCACATAATTTACTTTACTCATTCATCTCTCTTCCTCGCTTTCTAAACTGTCTCCACACTCTTCTTTCCTTCTCTTATTTCATATATAGGTGCACTCCCATTGGTGTACTATAATATAAATTCTCTACTATCATACCACGCTGCCAATGCCCGATCTCGTCCGATCTTGGAAGCCAAACAGCGTTGGGCCGGGTTAGTACTGGGAGAGGAGACTTCCTGCGAATACCTGGTGTTGTAGAGCAGGGATCATTTCCCTTTCTATGTGAGTTGCGACGCCAACAGCAGTATCACCACTAACTCTTACTTCCATTATATTCTGTCTTATTTGAGGCTTACGACCAACTATTGTGGCTCACGTTACAAAGTCAGGTCCTTTTGAATGCAGGTGACCACTAATTTTTGAATCTAAGTAGCCCTTTTGGGACGTACTTATCATATAATTCTTCATGACCACTCCTCGGTCCCATTAATACAGATATTCTGTACTGGTCAGGGGAAATGGGGGTAAGACGATCAAATGTCTACAACCATTCCAATCACACTTTGTGATTAAACAGACCAGAACATTTTAAAATTTCAATCATCTTTATTTCATATGGATCAATTATATGGGTACTTTCGTTTAGAACGTTAACATTAAAAACCATGTTTTAATTATTTCCTTTCACATGTCAGGAATTTTCCTCATTTTCTAAAGAGTGCGCCCACACAAGAGCCTTCTCTCTCTCCCTTTTTCCTATATGAGGATTTAGCCCGGTTGGCTTTGACGGCATGGCTCTTGAAGCTTCCGTCCTAAGGGCCAAAGGATTTTCTGAGGCGGTCATTCAAACCATGTTGAAGGCCTGGAAACTGACTTCTGTTCGGATTTATCATGGGGTCTGGAATTCTTACTTTGCTTGGTGCGCATCTAACAATCATGACGCTTACAAGTTTAGTACGGCCAAACTTTTGGCCTTTCTACAACAAGGCCTGGACTTGGGCCTTCGTCTGGCCTCCATCAAGGTTCATATTTCTGCCTTGTCGGTTTGGTCCCAGAGAAAAATTGCAACTTTACCTGATTCATAAGTTTACTCAGGGTGTGTTGTGGATTCAACCTCCTTATGTCCCGCCGGTGGCTCCTTGGAACTTGTCGGTTCTGGAGGCGTTGCAAGGGTCTCCGTTTGAGCCTCTTGAATCTGCAGACCTTAAGTGGCTTTCTCTTAAGGTGTTGTTTCTGCTGGCTATTGCCTCTGCTAGACAGGTGTCGGATTTGGATGCCTTATCTTGTAGGTCACCATATCTGATTTTTCACCATGATCGAGCGGTTCTTAGAACATGTCCCGGGTATTTACCTAAGGTGCTGTCTTCTTTTCACCTTAATCAGAAGATTGTGGTTCCGGCCTTTGCCTCTCCTGAATTGTCTTCCAAAGAGAGGTCTTTGGATGTGATACGAGCTCTCCGTATCTACGTGAAGAGAACTGCCTCCATCAGGAAGTCGTATTCTCTCAGGGCCGGTGCAAGGTTTCTTGGTACCCTAGGCAAAACTTCAGTCTCCCACCCCCACCCCCCAGACCTCTAAGTAAGCTAGCAGCTACAGTATTGATTAGTTTTAAAAGTTACAAAGACTTTTATTTATTATTTTCTGTTCCGCGTTGAAGCATACATCTTCAGATCCCTCTGCTGGTATATTGGTCTTGTTGTGCAATTGTATGAAAATATCTACACACACAACCATTGGCATTTCTATAATGGGTGCAATGTGTGCGGTGCACACGGACCCCTGCCATTACAGGTGGTGGAACGCAGTTCCACCTCATTCCCCCCCACTTTAACCCGACGGTCGCCCATACACACAGCCAGACAGGCCGATATATCTGCAAGATATATCAGCATCAGCTGTGCTGAAGGGTTGATGCAATATGTCTGTGAACGGTGCCTACACAGACATAACAAGTGTACACAACCACTGATGCACTACAGACAAACATCGCCCGTTCAATAGAACGGGCGATATACCTATTTGTGTGTGATAAGACCACCTGCGATGTGTTTGGAGGGAAGAGACTGCATCAGAAACGACATCATAAATATATACATATATTCAGGAAAGACAAAATGTGTGATCACGTTCTAGAGCAGAGGTTCTCAAACTCGGTCCTCGGGGGCACACACAGTGCATGTTTTGCAGGTCTCCTCACAGAATCGCAAGTGAAATAATTAGCTCCACCTGTGGACCTTTTAAAATGTGTCGGTGAGTAATTAATACACCTGTGCACCTGCTGGGTTACCTGCAAAACATGCACTGTGTGGGCCCCCGAGGACCGAGTTTGAGAACCTCTGTTCTAGAGGATGTGTAAATAATGTTTGTGATCATCCTGAAGCGGCAAAATAACAGAAAAAGAAAACCTTATGTCATATTACATAAAATGCACACATGTTAAAATGCACCCAGTCCTAAATACATATACTGTCAATGCGCAAAGTGGGAATATGGAAGTATAAATTGAGCACCCCCATCATTTTAGGAATCCTCCTACTCCCCACATGCTCTTCTTTGTGTCTGATCGCCTGCGTCTCTCACCTTTACTTACCCCCTGCAACTGCCGGCTATCCTTTCATCCCCTTCTTCTTTCTCAACTCCTGCACTTCTCACTGCTGACCCCCCACCACCCTCATTCCCTGCACCTTGTTTCACTCCCTGCCTGCTTTCTTCCCTCACTGCCTACCTGCTTCCTTCTCACACCCCGGCACCTCTAATACCCCTTTCAGACCGCCACCTATGAACATGGGTTGTGGAAACATGAGCGTGCATAACCCGTGTTAATGTGCGGTCTGAAAGGTGCAAGGGTTTTTCAACCCTGGTCGTGAGCAGGGTTGAACACGTCTTCAATCCGGCTCACTGTGTGGTGTGAACGGGAGCCGGGTCAATGCGACCAGTTTCCCGTTCACTCTCTATGTACGGGCAGCGCTTTGAGATCATGTCATCTCCAAGCACTGCTCCCACCGCTGACGTCAGCAACCCGGCAATATGCCGGGCTGCTGGCTGCGGTGTGAAATGGTCTTGAGGCGGGTCGCACCCTGGGTGTCAGGCTCTTGGGTGCGACCCGCTTCAGACGGTGTGAAAGGGGTATAACTAACTTCCTTCTCTTTAGCCCCTAGTTCCTCTCCCCAGTTCCATTTCTCACCCACTGCAGCTCCTTCCCAAGCAGGGACATTGACATCTCAAATCAGGTCCAGCACCAGGGCAGATTCAGTGGCAGTTTAAAGTTGGCGCAGTAACCCACACAGCAGTCAGTCACTCACTGTCATACACACTCACCAGTCACACACACTCACACTCAGCAGTCACTCACTGTCACACTCAGCAGTCATCCACTGTCACTCATACTCAGCAGTCACCCGCTGTCACACACACTCACCAGTCTCACACACTCACACTCACCAGTCACCCACTGTCACACACACTTAAACTCAGCAGTCGCCCCCTATCACTCATACTCATCAGTCCCCCACTGTCACACACACACACACACACACAGCAGTCACCCACTGTCACTCACACTCAGCAGTCATCCACTGTCACACACACTCACACTCAGCAGTCACCCACTTTAGCTCACACTCAGCAGTCACCCACTGTCACACACACTCACACAGTAGTGCTCACCTAGCGTCACCTCGCACTGCGCAGATAGGAGAAACTCCGCTGCGCTTGTCAGGATCGGCCACTGCAGGAACAGCAAGGGGGAGGGACAGGGAACTGCCGGCTGGGACGACACACGGAGGATGTCCCGGGTCCCAGTGCTGCTTAGTTTTGTGAAGCGGGAAGTGTCTGATAGGCCAGGGGGAGGGCACCATGCACGATGATTCCTTGAAGTGCATGGCATGTGAGCGCTACAAGACCCTCGCCGCGGCCGCCCGTAGGCCAACCTACTATAGAAAAATATTTTTTTTTAAATGGATTTAAAGGGAGCATGCCGCCCTCTAGGGGCCAGCGCTCATAGGCAGCTGCCTAATGGTGGCGCCGGCCCTGGATTCTCACTTTGTTCTGTTTGGTTTTCACAAACGTGGCTGGCCTGCTCACAAGCAAACCCTAGCCAGATGGATTAGAATGGTGATTGCACATACTTATGTACAGGCTGGCCTTCCAGCTCCTGCTACCATAAAGTCCCATTCTACTACAGTGCGTCCCCTCCCATAAGGAAATGCTTTAGGACATCCCCAATGTCATTCCCTGTAGAGCCCAGAGTACCCCGCAGCAGAAAACGAGATTTATGGTAAGAACTTACCGTTGTTAAATCTTTCTGTGAGGTACACTGGGCTCCACAGGGCGCCCACCGTGACGCACTTAGCTTCTTTGGGTTGGTATGGCATTAGCCGCTGACACTTCTCCTGTCATGAGAATGTGGTGTATGTGGCTACTAACAGTTGTCGTCTATTTTGCCTGCTACTGCATTGGACTGGTTAACAAAAACTGAGCTCCTGTGCACAGAGGTGGGGTTATAGAGGAGGCGGCGCTAGGCATTCTGGGAACAGTCAAAGCTTTGAGCCTGTTGGTGCCTCGGATCAAGATCCTACTCTACACCCCAATGTCATTCCCTGTGGAGCCCAGTGTACCTAGCAGAAAGTGATTTAACAACGGTGAGTTCTTACTATAAATCTCGTTATTCAAGGAATCAGAGGAAAAAAAAGAAAGATTGCCGGTTATATTGAGCAAAATCTTTACTGGAATACATTAAATACGGTCACATTTGGGACTTTAATAAGGAGTGTTTTTGACAGACAAAGTGAACTTAGAGCTGGTTTCCACTTGTTTTCTGGTTATTATGATATAACAAAGATATACCTAAAAGGAAACCTGAAAATATATTAGTAAATAAAATGAGACATAACTGTTATTACAAATTATAAAAAAAGAAAAAATCAGGACTCTGCTAAAAGGGGTGTGGTATGGTATGCCGGCGTCCGGGCTCCCGGCAACCAGCATACCGGCGCAGAGATCCCGATGAGCCCCGTGCGCTGCAGGGCACAGTGGCAGTGAGGTCGTGGTCCCCCAAGAGGGAGAAAAAGTGTCGGTATGCCGGCTGTCGGGATTCTAGCCCCGGTATACTGTGCACCGGGATCCCGACAGCCGGCAAACTGAAGACAACCCGCTAAAAGAACTTTTATTAGTACTGTCATTGTAGTCAAATTGGGTGGTGGTTAATGATCCATACGCTACCTGATGTAATAATGTATGTTATTCTCGTAGTCCGCATACACTGGCCCTCATTTACAAAGTGCACCGCAACCGTGCGGTTATTTGCAGCGGAGTGCCTAGCTGACCCACCCTGCTACAGTGCTTGCCTTCCCTTTGCTCTCATGAGTTACCTCTTCAAACTAGAATTGTATCTAGATATTCATGGAGGTGGTATAGTCTCTATAGGTAAACTAGGCCTAATTCAGACCTGATCGTAGATGTGCTAAATTTAGCCCATCTACGATCACCCACACTGACATGCGGGGGTCGCCCAGCACAGGACTAGTCCACCCCACATGTCAGGCCCTACCCCAGTGGTCAGGGAACAGGGGTAAAAATGAAATTCCTAGGGGTAATGGAGGGTTGAGCTGCCGAGAGACAGCCCCGTCCAGCACCGGCCGGCTTGCGATGTGACGTGCTGACATCACACCGCGCTCCCTCCTGCCCGCCCTGCCCTGTGCTCCTGGCCGCCCTGTGCTGTGTTCCTGGCTACGGTGTAACGTGCTGATGTCACACTGCGCTCCCTCATGCCCGCCCGTCCTGCGCTGTCCTGTCCTCCCGGCCGAGGCCCGCCAACCCACACACAGAATAGTGGGAAATTCCCACTGACATTACTGAGGTGAGGATGTGACCATCTGTCTCCTAAAAGTCATGTCCCACCCCCCTTCCCCCCTCATCCATCTTTCTTACATTCATTGTGGTGTTTTGGGGAGAAAGTGTTAATTAACCTATTCAATACCAAAAATTAATTGGCGAAAATGATAAAATAAATATATATATATATATATATATATATACAGTATCTCAGAAATGCCATATAAACAGTGATAACCAGTATATATGCACAATGATATGATTTCCTTCCTTTCAAATCAAGGTGGTAACGTCGGCGTATCTAAATATATTTTGGGGTAAAAGGTAAAAAAGTTCCCTGACCCCTGCCCTACCCCGTAGCACAAGTACACTGTGCTAGTCACAGCAGTTGCGTGTGACGTCATGCAGCTGCCGCGGCCCGCCCCCCGCACGGTCCGGGCACGCCTGCGTTGCCCGGACCACGCCCACTAAAAGGCGGCCAAACGCCGCCTTCCCGCCCAGCGACCGCCTCTGCCTGTCAATCAGGTAGAGGTGGTCGCAGGGCTGAGCCAGCGCATGCGCAGTTCAGACCTGATCGGCTACTGTGCGAAAACGCACAGCACCGATCAGGTCTGAATTAGGCCCGCTGTTGTGTACACATTACAGGTTAGCAGCCCTTTCCAACATCTCCTATAAAAGAAATTAACTGCATATATATTACATAAGTGACATAACCACAGTGTTTGTTCTGAAGTAATTAGTCTGCCATGCAGAGCCATCTTAACAGCAGTGTAGGCCCCTGGGCACAGCAATGCACTGGGCCCCCTACCCATCCTCCAGCGGTAGGGGTGGTGGGTGCTATCAGTGGCTGCTTTGATGTCCCTTTGGCAGTAGGGGGTGTTCTATCTTCCACTCCGCATGTAGGACCTGGAGCAGTGATTTCTGCTAATTACTCCATTACTGCACAGATGGGGCTAAACTGTAGAAGGGGGCATTGGGCTGAATTAAGAAGCCCCTGGTACATAACTTCCAGGGTGGTAGGGGGTATTTAATACGTAGGGGAGGGGTGGATAGTGGAGAGGGCTTAATATTTATCATTTTCCGGTGGGAGGGCAGATTCCTTGACTGCAGATATCTCAAGTTTCTGAATATATTTCTTAGCTTTGAATAGTACAAAAACCTAGAGATTCCCACCTTTCAGAAGGTTCTGGGGACTTGGGGATCAGAGTTCAGGAGCCAGAGCAATTCACCAATGAAAATCTAAAACTGCATATTAGGCATGTGGAGCTGGAGCAGGGACCAGCTGCTTGAAGGCTGATATCTCTGGTCCTGGGCATAGTAGAGACACGCTGCCAGTGTCCACCAAAAGGGGAGAGTCACAGCTTTTGGATTATAGCCTCAGAAAAACTCAAGTCAGACAGAACCCGAGATATCTGGCTGGGAAGAGCAATTAAAAGGCTTGGATGGGGACCACTGCTTTCAAGTCGGATATCTCTGGTTCCCCAGGGCCGATTTTCATAAATCTGGTACCCCTGGAAAGAGGGGACCCTCAGCCATCAGCCTAGGGCCCTTATACTCCTGGGGCCCTTGGGCAAGAGCCCATTGAGCCCATACGAAAAGACGGCCCTGCTGCCATGCTTTCTTTCACTCCTCTGTGGCAAGTTGCCATGTGAGAAGGGAAGTAGATACTCATTAGAGCAAATAAAAGGTACTGTAACCCATAGTTTGGTGTGATGTGCTTTCCTGAAAGGCACGTGGAGGCTGGGTCAGTCATGTCACTCTCTTTGCATACAATTATACCAAAAAATAAACATAAGACGTTACTTTCAAGTATAGTGTGTCACAGCGAAGCCATCACAGTACACCATGCTTTAATACCTAAATCAATCTTTATTGCTCAATACTAGGCATATACTGTATCATAATACATGTGCTGCACTGTTCATTCTTCACTTATTACAAATGTCAAAATACTATTGATGGGGGTAAAGGGGAAGGGAGTTTGAATCACATGTTCAAAGCTTTACTGAAAGACTGACACATATATTGGGAGAGTGCCGTGAGCATATATTTAATGGGTGTGTAATGCACAGCAGTGACGGCATGAATTCACATATGCCGTGCCGAAAAAGAAAGCCACTAAGACCTGAGGAGGGGATGAACGCCATCTGACAGACACAGCGGGCGGGATGTAAAAGAGTCCGAGTTGACGGCTGAACTCTGACTCTTTTTTAAAGGGGCAGTCATTTACAAGGGAAAACCATGCCTTGTAAATGATTGCCACTTTAAAAAAAATGTACGAGTTTGTCCGGCAACCCACACGTCCGGCGAACTCAGACTCTATTACATCCTGCCCATGGTGTATGAGTACCTGAAGGGGTGGGCTGCAGGTGGAGGAGGACCATGGAGCCGCCAGGGCCTGTGGAAGGAAAAAGTGGCTGCAGTCCGTCAGTGACACTAACGCATCTATTGACATGGGTGGTGGGGCGGGTTTTTCTGTTGGAATTGCTGTGCTTG
Organism: Pseudophryne corroboree; assembly: GCF_028390025.1. Taxonomy (NCBI): domain Eukaryota; kingdom Metazoa; phylum Chordata; class Amphibia; order Anura; family Myobatrachidae; genus Pseudophryne; species Pseudophryne corroboree. The sequence continues at coordinate 256,956,140 of NC_086453.1, forward strand.
GCCATGGAGGAGGTAGTTCCACCTATCGTCACACACACACACACACACACTTTTACCCCTAAACTAAATCATATCTTTCTGCAGCAGAGTACACTGTGTGCCACAGGGAAAACATCGGGTGTAGAGTGGATCTTGATCCAGAGGCACCAACAGGCTAAAACTTTAGGCTGTCCCAGGATGCATTGGGGCCTCCTCTGCAACCCCGCCTCCAGGCACTGTGAGCTCAGTTTCAGTTGGTGCTGCAGCAGCAGCAGGTCACCATAACAGGAGGGATGCACTGGGACCCCCTGAAAAAGCTTTTTCTGACAGAAAATGTCTTCAGAACTGGGCTGTCAGCGCTGTATGTCATGGTGACACTTCAGCGCTACAGCTCCATGACCTCCCAAGCGGCGTCGCATACTCCCACCGCCTGTTCCCGGGTACTTGCCGCGGAGACTCTCCGGCTTTAGGCACACGGTCGCAGGCGCTCTCCTGGTTTGCATGGCTGCTACGGGGAGGAGGTAAGAGTGTTCCCCAGGCAGTACCCGCCATTAAATCGTGTTCTAATCGCATATCTAGGGAGACAGACTGCGACGCTGGCATGGACACTGTCACCGAGCAGGGACCCCACTATATCCACCAGGGCATAGGAGTACAGGTCGGGTGTACTAACGCCCCTGTTAATAAGGCTCCGTAGTACCGGCGGTGATGCCCAGCATAGGGGAGTCGGCGATTGACCTGTAGCCCCTCCCCGTCCCAGGGCGATATCTATTGCAGATTTCTCTGGCTGGGTCCACAGGATTATCCACAGGATAACATTGGGATATGGTTGAGCGACAGCGGAAATGGCACCAACACGGTCACAAGCTTTCTGGCCTCCTAGGATGCATCGGGGCCTCACCATATAGTCCCGCCCACTGACTCAGTCAAATCAGTTTTTTGCTTGGTGCGGCAGGAAGCCGGACCATGGTCACAGGGCTGCTGTAGATAAAGCAGCCTGAATGTTTTATTATTTTATGTTTATAGACTTACTATGTTTTTTTTGAGCGACTTTTCTTAACAGCGTCTTAAACGCATACTGGAAAGAGTCGCTCCAACAGCTCCCCACCGGGTCGCAACAACGCTTACCTTCGCGGTACAGTGCTGTCTCGACGGGCGTCTGTGTCGGATGTTCTAGCAGGTACAGCAGACGTAACCAGGCTGTGGCCGGAGCATGGGGGGAAGGTAAGTCTATGGATTTCCTCTTACTAGAGGGGTCCGGACACAGCTACACTGTATTGGTGGAGACTACAAACAGTGTGTTGATGCGCCGAACATCTCGAGTGCGACAGCGCTACGCTCTAGGGATCATAGGCGCCAGGACTAGGTAGAGGCCGCGATCCTTGGAGTTTAAGTCAACAGGGGGATTCAGACGCTCTCCTGGCCGCCCCTCCTCCGAGTTCATGACCAGTTTCCGCGCGTCTCCCGTCCATGAACTAAATGACCTCACTTCCGTCTCAGACGCTACCACGAGGGTACTCGGTCGCAGCTTAGACGCTGCGGTTGTGTACACTAGAGATCCCGCCTAGACCGAGTCGCAGGCCTTAGCGTCTGCATACACATGGGAGTGGCTGAGCGTCCGTGTCCGTCAGTGAGCGACTGTGTCCGTTATCAGTTATCAGGAGCGGTAGTGTACATCAGTAGCGTCTAATTCCACTCAGCGTCTTACGAGCGCATTTGCTTGGATATGGAAGTGTGGTGAGTCTCCCTGTATCCCGCTCTACAGAGGAAGGGTATACAGTACTAAAAATTCTCTCTACTTGTTAGTATGAATTGTTAATTTTTAGTACATATTGCATATGAGATCTGTATATTACTGTGTTTTCTGCATGTTATGTTGAAAAAGAACCATTTGAAACAGAAGTACAATTTTCCTACTTACTTGTAAGTTGTTATGGGGGTTGTATTCTCATATGACAATGTCTAATGCCTTAACATGTGACTGACTGCTAGTATGTGTGCTGACTTTTCTATGTTGTCAGTCCTGTTCTGACCCTCAATTCAGGTGCACGGCTGTGGTCAGATTGATCTCACTTCTATATACTCATATATAGGTGATTTTCAGTCACAAATTGTGTAGTCATTAACAGATTATTACCATGTCTGTGAGCGGCAAAAGTGACGAGGAGAATTTATCAAGCACTCCTACGTCCCTAGCATGCTTATCTTGTAAGACAGGTTTAATTGGTATGGACCAATTGGTCACTTATGAGGGGTTGTGTGCGAACTGTTTTGCTTTTCAGCAGAGTACAAAACAGGAGTTGGTTCAACCACCAACAGAGCCACCATGGAATATGTTCGCAAAGACTTTATCTTCAATAGCGGACAGGTTAACTCCGGTAGCACCACCTCAAGGGTTAGGTTACACTATTAACCCATACATGCAGCTCCCTTCCTACGGCTTGGTTCCAGTAGCCTCTACGAGCAATCGAGGGACAGGTAAGACTAAGACAGATGCGTCTATGTGGCAGACTAAACAAGATGAGACAACAGATGATGATACAGTATATTCAAATACTCCGTATGATGATCAGTCGCAGAGTTTTAGTTCAAAGGATGTAGCTGAACTTATTGATGCTGTGAAGGCTGTTCTCTCTTTGCAAGAGCCAGCCAAGGCAGTGTTAAAATCTAAAGCACCTGTGTTTAAACTAACAAAATCAGTTAAAACTGCATTCCCAGCGTCTGATGAGCGGACGGAAATGATGGATGAGTCTTGGGCGACGCCCAGTAAGAAATATAAGATTCCGAAAAGATGGAATTCTTATTACAGGTTGAGTATCCCTTATCCAAAATGCTTGGGACCGGAAGAATTTTGGATATCGGATTTTTCCGTATTTTGGAATAATTGCATACTATAATGAGATATCATGGCGATGGGACATAAGTCTAAGCACAGAATGCATTTATGTTTCATATAAACCTAATACACACAGCCTGAAGGTAATTTTAGCCAATATTTTTAATAACTTTGTGCATTAAACAAAGTGTGTGTACATTCACACAATTCATTTATGTTTCATATACACCTTGTACACACAGCCTGAAGGTCATTTAATACAATATTTTTAATAACTGTGTATTAAACAAAGTTTGTGCACTTTGAGCCATCAGAAAACAAAGGTTTCACTATCTCACTCTTACTGAAAAAATTCCGTAATTCGGAATATTCCATATTTCGGAATATTTGGATATGGGATACTCAACCTGTATCCATTTCCAGCTGCGGATTGTTCGAAAAGAGAAGTTCCTCCAAAAGTAGATGCACATGTACTGCGACTTGTGCATAAGTTTGCTTTACCACTGTCATCTACCTCACTAAATGATGTCACAGACAGAAGGGTAGATAGCTTCCTGAAAAATTTATTTTCTCTAGTAGGAGCAGTGGTAAGACCTGCTATGGCTTCGGCCTGGGTAGCTAAGGCAATTGCCGAATGGATAGAGGAACTAGAAAATGACATCTCTGCTCCTAATAGGGAGCAAGAGTATAATTTAAGCCGTTTAAGACAATCTGCCCAATACTTAGAAGAAGCAGCAATTGATGTGGGTACAATTGCTTCTAAAGCTTCAGCCTTGACAGTAGCCGCTCGCAGAGCATTTTGGCTACGTACCTGGAAAGCAGATGCGGAATCCAAGAAAGAATTGGAAGCATTGCCTTTCATTGGTAATATGTTGTTTGGGAAACCATTATCTGATATCCTAGAATCAGAGGCTGAATCAAAGAAGGTCAGATTTCCGGCTACTTATAACCCTAAGTCTAAGGGTTCAAAGTTTTGCTCATTTCGTTGGCAAAGCGAAAGCTAAAGAGGAGTCTAAGCAACCCCAGTTCAAAACCAGGGGTAGGAAGCAGTGGGCTAGCAAAAAGCCAGCTTCCAAGCCTGAACAGAAACCATCAGCCTGAAGAGACAGGCCTCTGCCTAGAGGATTCCAGGGTTGGAGGCCGAATCCTTAATTTTGCACACATATGGCAACAGTCAACAACAGATGCTTAGGTGCAGAAGGTGGTATCTCAGGGGTATGGGTTCCCATTCAGGAGGCAGCCTCCTCAAAGATTTTTTTGCACCAGCCCATCTCGTATAGAGTCGAAGGTCAATGCCCTGCAAGAAGCAGTCCAAAAATTACTGCAGTCAGGTGTGATTGTCCCAGTACCGCCATCACAGAGGGGACAGGGGTTTTACTCCAATCTATTTCTGATCCAGAAGCCAAATGGGTCATTTCGACCAATTCTCAATCTGAAAATGTTGAACAAATACATTTGGATTCCAAGGTTCCACATGGAGACGTTACGCTCCATAATGTTGGCTATGGAACCGGGAGATTACATGGTATCTCTGGATGTACGGGATGCTTACCTACATGTGCCTATAGCACTGTCTCATCAGTGTTACCTCAGGTTTGCCATCCTTCAGGAACATTTTCAGTTCCAAGCCTTGCCCTTCGGGCTAGCAACAGCACCCAGGGTGTTTACCAAAATTATGGTGGTTATGGCAGCTTGTCTGCGCAAACAGGGGATAGGAATATTTCCATACCTCGACGACCTGTTAATCTTGGCACATTCGCAAGATTTACTTTTGAGCCATCTTCAACAGACAATAGTTTGTTTACAGAGACACGGGTGGCTCATAAATTGGGAAAAGTCGTCTCTGAATCCGTCACAGCGGATGGTTCATTTGGGGGCCATATTGGATTCTGACCTACAGAAAATTCTCTTACCAGAGAAAAAAATAGTCAAGGCACAGGTCATGGCTCAGGAAGCGTTGCAGGCCCAGACAATGTCAGTCCATGCAGCAATGCGACTATTCGGTCTGATGGTATCAACCTTTGACATGGTGGAATATGCACAATTCCACTCCAGACCACTGCAGCACCTTATTCTGACCAAATGGAACGAAATCATCAGACAATAAAAAAGCAGATGATAAAGTTTCCAGTAAACGTAAAAAGGTCTCTAGCGTGGTGGCTACAGACAGACCATTTAAACAAGGGGAGACCCTGTTGGATAAAAGAATGGCAAGTCCTGACAACAGATGCCAGCCTGCAAGGCTGGGGAGCGGTACTCGGAAGCCTTTGGTTCCAGGGAAAATGGACCGCAAGGGAAAGTCGCCTGCCAATAAATCTGTTGGAAATAAGGACCATTTACTTGGCTCTAGTTCAGGCAAAGGACAGGCTGCAAGGAAGACTGGTCCAGATTCGCTCAGATAATGCTACAGCAGTAGCGTACCTCAATCATCAAGGAGGAACTCACAGCAAAATATTGATGGAGGAAGTAGCTCCCATTCTAAGATGGGCCGAGCTCCATCTCCCAGCATTGTCAGCAGTGTTTGTCCCAGGTGTTCTGAACTGGGAAGCGGATTTTCTCAGTCGACACACCATTCAGGAAACCGAATGGGCATTACACCCAGAAGTGTTTCAGACACTAGTGAACAGATGGGGTCTACCAGAGATAGACCTCATGGCGTCTCGTCTAAACAACAAAGTTCCAAGGTACGGATCGAGAACAAGGGACCCAGGAGCAGTCCTTGTAGACGCACTGTCAGTAGAATGGAAATTTCATCTGGCATATCTGTTTCCTCCAATATGTCTGTTACCCAGAGTAGTGAGAAAAATAAAGCAAGCAAAGGGAGCAATAATTCTAATAGCTCCAGCTTGGCCAAGAAGGCATTGGTACACAGATCTGCTGAGAATGTCCGTAGAAGCACCGATATTGCTTCCTCAACGTCCAGATCTGCTGATGCAGGGTCCTTGTTGCCACAGTCATCTGGATCGTCTGTCTTTGATGGCGTGGCTGTTGAAACCTCTATCTTAGAAGCTAGAGGATTTTCAAAACCAGTAATCCAAACGTATGCTTGGAGCAAGAAATCCTTCTGCAGCTCGTGTGTATCATAGAATATGGCAAGCCTATATTCATTGGTGTGCTGGAAAAAGTTTGAATCCAAGATCTTTTAAAGTATCCAGGATTTTGGTTTTCCTTCAAGCAGGATTGGATAAAGATTTGAAAGTTGCTTCCTTGAGAGTTCAAGTATCAGCATTAACTATATGGTTTTAGCGAAAGATTGCTGATTTACAGGATGTACGTACTTTCTTTCATGGAGTTGTACATATTCAACCATCATTTGTTCCTCCTGCAGCTTCCTGGGATTTGAATTTAGTTCTTAAATTCCTCCAGGGTCCTCCGTTTGAACCGCTTAAGAGAGCAGATCTTAAATGGTTAACGGCTAAAGTACTTTTTCTACTGGCAATGGCGTCAGCCAGAAGAGTGTCAGATTTAGGAGCGTTATCGTGTAAGTCTCCTTTCTAAGTTTTTTTCCAGACAGAGCAGTTCTCAGAACGAGATCTGGTTATATTCCAAAGGTGGTTTCAAAGTTTCGCCTTAACGAAGATATTGTAGTCCCAGCTTTTCAGGTATCGGGACTTTCTGCGGGAGAAGCGTCGCTGGACGTAGTCCGAGCATTAAGAATCTAAGTAGATCGTACTAGTGCCATCAGGAAAACAGATTCTCTCTTCATCCTCTACGGATTTCATAGAAGAGGATGGCCTGCTAGTAAACAGACGCTGGCGAGATGGCTCCGAATGGTAATATCAGAAGCTTATTCTCATGCAGATCTCTCTACTCCGGCTAATGTCTCTGCTCACTCTACACGTAAGGTAGGTCCTTCATGGGCAGCACAACAGGGTGCTTCAGCAGAACAGATTTGTAAGGCAGCCACATGGTCTTCCATAAACACATTCATTAGACATTATGCCTTGGATACTTTTGCCTCTCATGATGCAGACTTCGGGCGAAAGGTCCTCCTATGTAATCAGGAGCGTCCCCACCACTAAAATTGGCTTTGGGAATCCCAATGTTATCCTGTGGATAATCCTGTGGACCCAGCCAGAGAAATAGACGTTATGTTAAGAACTTACCGTGATAACGTGATTTCTCTTATGTCCAAAGGTATCCACAGGGATCCCACCCTGACGCACTTGATTTGAGGATCTTGACAATCACTAAACCTCTTCCCTTTTGTATGGAAGGGTGTGTATGTGTGTTCTTATCGCCTAAATAGGTTTCTACCTGATGCTCCTGCCTAAATCGCTGTGGAAAGAACTGATTTGACTGAGTCAGTGGGCGGGACTATATGGTGAGGCCCCGATGCATCCTGGGAGGCCAGAAAGCTCGTGACCGTGTTGGTGCCATTTCCGCTGTCGCACAACCATATCCCAATGTCATCCTGTGGATACCTGTGGACATAAGAGAAATCACGTTATCAACGGTAAGTTATTACCATAACGTCTATTTTCCCACCCTGGAGCTTCCTCACACTCCCTCACTCCTTGACTGAGACACTGGGCGCCATCTTAGGTATAGCTGAGGCTGGTCTCCGGGACTGCAGGGCAAGGTCTCCCTTGTAAAACCGCCTGTATAGAACACTGTGAGTTTACAAACACTTGAGTATTCTACATGTCACATGTCTTTATACAGACAGCGTTAGTTAAGAAAAAGTGTACCTATTACAGAATATATTGTACAAGTATTCTGATATATACCTCCGGTCTAGAAACCGTGCTGTGTTTTATTTATATGTGTGTGTGTGTGTGTGTGTGTGTGTGTGTGTGTGTGTGTGTGTGTGTGTGTGTGTGTGTGTGAAAACAGTAGTGGTAGGGCGCTCCAGTCAGTGTCATAGTATCAGTAGCCCTCTCCATGGTCTTCGTATGATAATACAAACAGCCAATTAAAAGTCCAACATAATTTATTAAAATGTTGTTCTTAAAATTTTGAAGGTGCAATGATTGTTCTTCCTTTTTGGGGTCACCATGGACATCACAGACAAAAACCCGACGCGTTTCGTCTCCTAAGAGAATTCATCAGGGGCGTATGTCTACAATTCCAAAAATACATACAATAAGTATATTATATACAAAGACCATACATTACAATGTGTGCTTCTGATTACAAATCGACGTGTTTTTACCTATAACAAGAAAGAAAATAGAAAAGCTGGTAGAGGAAAAACCATGAGAGTAAAAGCATTCCAATCACAGGATTCATAATGGGAATCAGGTCCCAATCCAGGAACTATATAATCCTTTATAATTGTTTGCATACCTTAGTGAACCCTATGCGGGTATATGGTAGGTGTAGGTAAAATCTCAATAGAGATAATAGGTCACACAACTTCGTTCCTCACCTAATCAGGAGAATTCAATCGGAAGGGTACTTAATCAAATGTTTGGTCCAAAAGGTTCTTTTGTGTACAAAGGCATTTTTTCTATATACAAATATACAACTAAGTCAAACATTACCCAAAAAGAATATTTTTACATTATTCCTAAATAGAAAGACCAGTATGATGGAAATATTCAACCCAAAATCACTAACTCACAAGAGAGCCTCCAGTCTTTAAGTTCTTAAATCTAACAAAAGAACTCCAATCACTATCTAAAAAACAAATAAAAGGGCTTTCACCTTTTTTTCAGAATATAAACATATACAACATACCTCAATTGGGAATTAATAGCATATATTCCAGTGTATCCCAGTGTTTAAATACAGTGCATATATAATACCTATAAAAACAGGTTTTGGAACAGTCACTATCAGGAACAAAATCCTGATCAAATTATTACATTGGCTATAAGGAAACACATTCCATCCAAATAAAAATTCCATTACATTAACATATTTATTTGATCAATTGTGGACTATACAAGTGAGCAAGTAGTGATTCTCTCAATAGTGACTATAAAAAACATAAAACAATATCGCAATATCACCTCCTCACTGTTGCTCACTTGGGTGTCAGACTGGAACTGAGAGACAGCTCTCAGACTAAGACTATATATAAGGGACCAACGATTACCTCACTTCCTCCATTAATCCAATTGGTTGGATATAATTAAACTTTATAACCTGATAACGGAACTTTTGAACTTTAAGAAGAACATTTTAATAAATTATGTTGGACTTTTAATTGTCTGTTTGTATTATCATACGAAGACCAAGGAGAGGGCTACTGATACTGTGACCCTGCTTGGAGCGCCCTACCACTACTGTTTTCACATTTCACTTAATGATTCCCACCAACAGGGAGTCTAAGTGGTATAGGGCTGCCTATTACTATTTCTTATAATTAGAGCAGAAAGGGGCATTGTACTGGTGATGTGTGTGTGTGTGTGTGTGTGTGTGTGTGTGTGTGTGTGTGTGTGTATATTAGTTCAGTGCAGTATTATTTTAATATAATAATTATCTGCATTGCTAACTATTGTGACTGTGTGTACCTGTATCTGCTGTGAGGTTTCACTTTCTGTGTTTCCCAGATATCTATCACTATATTCCGTACCCTAAGGAACTAGGTGCGTCAGGGTCGTTTATATAGTGCGTCACAATATCTATTACGTGTATTTTACTTGTACTCAGTCACACAAGATCGGATATGTTGCATATGTGTTCAATGTCTAACAGAAAGGACAGTAAAGACCCAAACACACTGGGCGATTTTCACCTCAAAGCCACCCAGTGTGTATGGACAAGCGATGAGCGGTGAGCGCTGATGCGCGCTCCCGCTTCATCGCTGGCAGCCGCCGTTCATCTACTGGTAATACCCAGCCCAGCGATGTCAGCGATCATCGCTGTTCATACACGCTGGGCAAAAACGCCCAGTGTGTATGGACCTTAAGTCTGTGGACGCTCCTGCATCATGCAAAGCATGCGCCAAGGATTTACCAAAGGGGGAAGCTGTGTATGATGGTCTGTGTACTATGTGTCATAAACCCCCTAGTCAGTCCGCGGCTCCTGTAACCAATCAAGAGCCACCCTGGGCCGCGTTCTCAAACCTACTGGGTTATCTAGGGGAACGCCTAACGCCCCCTATGGGACCACCTGGACCAATACACAATACAGCCTCAAATAGTACCTATGGTCAGTCCGCCTTGGGTGGACAACCTGTCTAACCAGTTGCAGCAGTTGACTCATTCCATGGTCAGACAAAAATCCAGGTCAATCCCCTGTCTCTGGGTCATCTAATCGGGCTGCTTCCTCCTCACAATCCACAAATCTCTCAGATGTTTCATCTGAAGAGGAGGGGGATCATACTGCCCTGTCAGACACTGAATCAGGTGTTTCTGATGAGGATTCTACATTGCAAGTTGACGTCCCTGCTCTAGTGGTTGCTATTAAGCAAATCCTACAAATCACTGATGTTGAGGATTCCACTACTGTCACCATGAAAACTGACATGTTTAAACGGCAGAAAGTGGCTAAAAATCTATTATCACATTCTGACCATTTGGTAGGCATCAGGCAGGAACCCTGGTCTAATCCAGGAAAAAAATTCCCTCTCTCCAAACGGGCCTTAGCTCACTATCCTCTCCCGGCAGAGTTATGTAACAAGTGGAAAAATTCACTGCCGGTGGATTCAAATGTCACCTGCCTAGTGGTGTCATCCACTCTGCCTGTCACAAATTGTCACTTCACTGAAAGAACTGACAGATAAGCGTGTGGAGGAATGCTTAAAATCTATTTACTCCCTGACAGGTGCTGTACATAGACCCACTATTGCTGTCTCCTGGGCTGCTAAAGGTATTAAAGCATGGGTTCAGGCATTAGAGGAAGGGCTGCCCGAGAATATATCTGACAATGCCAGAGAATACCTGTCTCACATCACCACCATCTCTTTTTATATTCAAGAGGCGTCCTCTGAGGCGGGTGTGTTGGCGGCCAAGGCGTTGACTACGTCTGTCCTGGCTTGCCGCATTCTGTGGTTGAGGTCATGGAAGGTGCACCTGGACTCCAAAAAGACCTTGGATGTACTCCCTTTTAAGGGAGACATCTTGTTTGAGGAAGACCTAAATAAAATCCTGTCTGATCTGGTGGCTTCTAAGATTGCTGTTCTCCCAAATACTAATACTTCTGCACAGAAGGCAAAAGGTACCACTTTTCATTCCTTTTGACCTTGAGGGAAAACAAAAGGTCAGGCATACCCGAGACAATCTCAGGCTTTTCAAACCACTAAGCCCAAGGCAAAGCAGTCCTGGGCGGCCCGGCCGCCTTCTTCTAAACACAAGCCTGCCGCGTGACGGGGCGGGCCTCCGCCTGGGGAATCCCAGGGTGGGAGGCCAACTTCTGCAGTTCACCCAGGTCTGATTAAAGACCACTTAAGATGCATGGGTGCACAGTCTCTTTCACGAGACATCCCCTTCACCAGCTTTGCACCACGGTCATCCCCTTCGGATCCACTAAAGGCGCAAACTCTGCAGCAGGTTGTGAGTTTCCTCCTGGATACAGGAGTGGTAGTGCCAGTGCCTTTGTCCCAAAGGGGCAGTGGTTACTACTCGACCCTGTTTCTAGTCTCGAAACCCAATGGGTCATTCCAGCCTATACTCAACCTCAAATCACTAAACAAGTTTGTGAGAGTGTCCAAGTTCCGTATGGAGACGCTGCGCTCAATTTTGCTGGCGATGGAACCCGGAGACTATATGTTATCCCTGGATAGTCAGGATGCGTACCTGCATATACCTATTGCCAAGTCACATCAGCAGTATCTGCGGTTTGCTATTGGCAACCTACATTATCAGTTCCAGGCTCTGCCATTTGGAATGGCTATGGCTCCACGGATCTTCACTAAGGTCATGATCGTAATGACGGCACATCTCCGTCACCAGGGAGTCAGGATCCTGCCGTATCTGGATGACTCGCTGATCCTGGCAAACTTCCACAATGTCCTCCTCAGTCATCTACAACTGACGGTAAGCTTCCTACAAGCCCGCGGGTGGCTCATCAATTGGAAGAAATCCTTGCTGGTTGCAGCTCAGAGCATGGTGCACCTGGGGCCACTCCTGGACACACACAGTCAGCGTCTGTTCCTGTCTCCGAAGAAAGTCCTAAAGCTTCAGGACAGGAAGAGATGCTTCATCTGTCGCCCAGAGTGTCGATACACTCGGCGATGCAAGTACTTGGCCTGATGGTGTCGGCATTCGACATGGTAGAGTACGCTCAATTTCATTCCCGCCCTCTGCAGAGGTTAATCCTTTCCAAGGGGGACGGCCTACCTCATCGGATCAGATCTCACATGATTACCTTGACTCCTGGACCAGCAATTGAGCAGGGGCCGTCCCTTCTGAAACCCCGACTGGGTCCTGCTGACGACAGATGCCAGTCTGCGGGGATGAGGTGCGGTGTTGGAGCAGCACTCTTTCCAGGGTCATTGGACCAAGGAGGAGTCCCTTCTCCCGATAAACATCTGGAACTGCGGGCGGTGTTCAATGCATTAACTTTCACCCTGCATCTGGTACAGAACAGGCCTGTTCAAGTACGGTCAGATAACACCACCACGGTAGCATACATCAACCATCAAGGCGGCACTCAAAGCCGCGTGGCAATGTTGGAAGTGTCAAAAATCCTTCAATGGGCAGAACGTCATCTGCCAGCAATACCGGCAGTGTTCATTCTGGGTGTCCTAAACTGGAAAGCAGACCTCCTCAGTCGCCAGGACGTACACTCCGGAGAGTGCAGTCTTCATCCAGAAGTCTTTCAACTCCTAGTGGACATGGTGGGCCTACCAGAAGTAGACCGGATGGCTTCTCGACACAATCACAAAGTTCCGGTCTTCGGATCAAAGACCAGGGATCCTCAAGCAGCATTCGTCGACGCAGTAGCCACTCCATGGAATTTTCGTCTGCCTTACGTGTTCCCTCCAGTGTCACTCCTGCCCAGGGTTCTGCGGAAGTTCAAACAAGAAGGAGGAATACTACTTCTAGTCGCTCCGGTGTGGCCCAGACAGCATTGGTTCTCAGACCTGCAGGGTCTATCGACAGAGCGTCCTCTTCTACTTCCTCAATTACCAGACCTCCTCGTACAGGGCCCTTGTCTCTATCCAGACTTGGCCAGAGTGGCTTTGACGGCGTGGCTCTTGAAGCATCACTCCTGAGAGCCAAAGGAATCTCTGAGGTAGTCATTCAAACTATGTTGAAAGCCCGTAAGCCAACGTCTGCTCAGATCTATTATAGGGTCTAGAATTCTTACTTCACCTGGTGTGCTGATAAGAGTTATGATGCGTACAGATTCAAAACATCCTGAATCCTGTCTTTCCTGCAACAAGGCCTGGACTTAGGCCTTTGTCTGGCTTCCCTCAAGTTTCGCATATCTGCCTTGTTGGTGTGGTTTCAGTGAAAAACTGCGTCTATACCTGACGTTCATACATTCACTCAGGGTGTGTTACGGATTCAGTCTCCCTATGTCCCTCCTGTGGCTCCATGGGATCTGTCTGTTGTCCTGAATGCTCTGCAAGAGTCGCCATTTGAACCTCTTGAGTTAGTGGACATTAAATGGCTCAAAGCCAAGATCTTGTTTCTGCTGGTTTTTGCCTCTGCTAGAAGGGTGTACAACTTAGGCGCTTTGTCCTGTCGTCCAACCTTTCTATATTCCATCGTGACCGGGCAGTTCTGAGAGTTTGCCCAGGTTACTTACCTAAAGTGGTGTCTTCTTTTCACCTTAACCAAGAGATTGTGGTTCCGGCCTTTTTCTCTTCTGACTTGTCCCCCAAAGAACGGTCTTTGGATGTGGTAAGGGCTCTCTGTATATATGTGGAGAGGACTGCCTCTATTAGGAGGTCAGATGCCCTTTTTGTTCTATTTGGTTTCCACAAACATGGCTGGCCTGCGAATAAGCAAACCTTAACCAGATGGATTAGAATGGTGATTGCACAAGCTTATGCTGAGGCTGGACTCCCAGCTCCTGCTGCTATTAAAGCCCATTCTACTCGGTCTGTTGGACCTTCTTGGGTGGCCTGTTATGGCACGTCCGCAGAACAATTGTGCAAGGCAGCTATGTGGTCCTCAGTGAACACATTCATTAGTTTCTATGCCTTTGATATTTCCGCCTCCCAGGATGCTTCCTTTGGACGCTGGGTTTTCATACCCACTAAGGTGCGTCCCCTCCCTTGAGGAACTGCTTTAGGACATCACCTGATGTTTTCTCTGTGGAACACAGTGTACCCTGCAGCAGAAAAGGAGAGTTATGGTAGACTTACCATGGTTAACTCTTTTTCTACGAGGTACACTGTGTTCCACAGGAAGCCCACCCTGATGCACCTAACTTCTATGGGTTTGTATGGCATAATCCGCTGGTTATGTTAGCAGGGTGTCAGGTTTCATACTCCCCCAGACTGTGAATACTAAGGGGGTATCTACCTGCTGTAATTTACCGCAGGTAATTGTATCCCCGGGAGCTATCCAATGAGCCCTGATAAGCTGGTGCAATTTTGTTTCAGTATCTGTTTTCGTGAGCATTTTTTTTCTTTATGGGCAATCTAATTGGATATCCTGTAATAACATATCGGTGAAACATCTTGAAAAATCATGAAAAAATTACGTTTTTCGCACCTGATGTTTTATTGTGCCTAGTTGGATACCTCCCTTAGTAAACTGTGGTGGTAAACAATGATTTTGGTACCTTCCATTGCTTTAACTGGCAAACTCAAATTGAAACATTTTAATGTATGAAATATTAATCTTATAGTAACTGATTTGTCATGACATTTTAGTATGTCTGGAGTAAGAGTAACTTTCTTCATCGCTTGCTTGATGTGTGAGGCGTTTGAAGTGGGCAGGAATAATGACTTGTAACTTATCAGATCATTTGCAAATGCATACACTGACCACGCATGTCATCCAGAATGCAAATTGCTCACCTTTACCTACGGATGTAGTCAAAAGGGCAATAGTAACAATAGTTATGTCGACATTGATACAGTGTCTACAGGCAGTGTGTCAACATTCTGTGAATGTCAACATTATCAGAATGTACAGCAGATGTTAGGCTGCAGGCTGTGGAGGATAGAATTAAGCACTAGAGAGGGTTAGGGATAGGGGAGAAATCCTCACGCCGGAGGATCAGAGGTCTGATATGGCTGCCAGGACCTGGAAGACACCACTGCAGCCGCCGGGAGCAGTTAAGGGACCACTGGGTCACCAGGGACAATATGTGAACATTTTAACATGTTGACATTTCCTCACTGTGTACATGATAAACTGTCAACAGATCATACCCTACCCCTTTCCTTACACTGTCCTCGGAGCTCTACTCACTCCTCTTGTTTTTAGCTTTGTCCTCCACCAGTTAAAATGTTCATCAGTATTGTTTTTATGTCTGCATTTATTGTGTCTACCTTGTACTGTATGTCCTGTTCCTTGCGGCACTGTGCAAATATATGATGATGATGATGATGATGATGATGATAGAAGGGTTCTGCAGCAGCACAGAGCAGTAATGGAAGGCTCCTGTAACAGATGTGAATGTGACATGTTATAAGTTATCTATATATGATGGTCATAGATCTAGCTAGTGTCAAATAGATGTGTCATGAACTACCCTTGCCCTACTTTATTTCCTTCCTTATTCTATAAAGGAATGATCCCTATATCAGCATTTGTCTAATGTGTCAGCTTAAAGCAAGAAACATAGGCAATGTCTATACATGTCCATACACATGGCCCATGTTGTAGTGAATGAGAGAGGGATCGTATTAAGGGCCCTACACACTTAAAGATTATTAGGTCTATTCAATATCTGTCGGATCCTCTCCAACGGAGAGGATCCGACAGTTCATTATTCAATATGCGTCCGTTTTCGACGGCTTTGGTCCCATTTTCGACATGCCAATCCGAATTGGCACTGTCGAAAATACCCGCAAATTCGACAAAGTACGTGTATCAATGGCGAATTTGTCGATGCATGTACTTTTCGACAGTGTCATTTTTTTTCCGACAGTTGGAAAAATGACACTGTCATTGAATAGGTCAAATACAAATTCGAACCTTTTTCTGTCGAAAAGTGCAGTTTTTTCCGACTGTCTGAAAAACCGGCATGAATTGAATATATCCCTATGTGTCCAATCTGGCTGATTTGAAATCTGTTACTGCCTGGGAGCAAATGACAATCAACAATTTGCTCCTAAAATCCAGAAAATGGACAAAAAACGGTTGTCCAGATAAATTGGTTTAATGAAACAAACTTAACCCTTTTGCCTGAAAGTCCATTTTCGTCTGTTTTCCAGCGTTTGAGAGCAAAGGGTGTCAAAGTCGAAAAATATCTTGATTCACATGCCTTGTACTAACCCCAATGCACATGCCCGCTGCTCGTGCACCCACTCCCCCGTGCGTACGCATCCCCTCAGGTTGCGTAAGGGACGCTCCAACGTCTCCTGCGCATGGAGATGTGTATTTACGGCGGAGTTTGTAAGCGTCTAGCGAGCGACTCGATCGCAACATATTTAACCCATAGAGTGTGTTTTATAGATAATATTCCCCTTAACAATGTCAGCAAGTATGTTTAGTTTAAACGGTTCTTGGACAGAGAGATTCCTCTTTGCATGATAGGAAGGGTCAGATGAAGGTTGAACGGTGGTGTCTAGTATCCAACTGTAGAGTATTTTAATGGTAACATTTCGATGTTGGTTAGGAAGAGATTGCTCGCTCCTGCATATAGTTATGTACAAAAGTAGTTTATAGACATTTACTGTATTTACTGTTCATTATCCATGCGGCGGGAATCCTGAGGAAACCTCCCACCTGAGCAGTTGGAGAAAGACACAGCCCACCTGTTCGAACCCACCTATGACCTTTTGTTATAATGCAGAGACACATTCCTGTGTCCAATGAACAACAAGATTATAGGGACCATTGTATTGTTACTGTATGCTGTGTATATAAGGACCACCATTGCCTGGGCCAGTCACTCACTCTCTCTGAAAGGCTTTCTCATTGAATGCTAAGGGCTGGATCAAGGACGCGCTTGCGAATCATTCCCACGTATGTATTGTTCTCTGTAGCCATTTTGTTATCCTTAGTGTTTGCCATTTATTCTCATTCTGTTTGCTCGTGTTTGTGATTGTATGCTATTGTTAATTTCTCTATCGTCCTAGTGGATGCTGGGGTTCCTGAAAGGACCATGGGGGAATAGCGGCTCCGCAGGAGACAGGGCACAAAAAGTAAAGCTTTAGGATCAGGTGGTGTGCACTGGCTCCTCCCCCTATGACCCTCCTCCAAGCCTCAGTCAGATTTTTGTGCCCGGCCGAGAAGGGTGCAATCTAGGTGGCTCTCCTAAAGAGCTGCTTAGAAAAGTTTAGCTTAGGTTTTTTATTTTACAGTGAGTCCTGCTGGCAACAGGATCACTGCAACGAGGGACTTAGGGGAGAAGAAGTGAACTCACCTGCGTGCAGGATGGATTGGCTTCTTGGCTACTGGACATTAGCTCCAGAGGGACGATCACAGGTACAGCCTGGATGGTCACCGGAGCCTCGCCGCCGGCCCCCTTGCAGATGCTGAAACGAGAAGAGGTCCAGAATCGGCGGCAGAAGACTCCTCAGTCTTCTTAAGGTAGCGCACAGCACTGCAGCTGTGCGCCATTTTCCTCTCAGCACACTTCACACGGCAGTCACTGAGGGTGCAGGGCGCTGGGAGGGGGGCGCCCTGGGAGGCAAATGAAAACCTTTTTTGGCTAAAAATACCTCACATATAGCCTCCGGGGGCTATATGGAGATATTTAACCCCTGCCAGAATCCGTTAAGAGCGGGAGACGAGGCCGCCGAAAAAGGGGCGGGGCCTATCTCCTCAGCACACAGCGCCATTTTCCCTCACAGAAAGGCTGGAGGGAAGGCTCCCAGGCTCTCCCCTGCACTGCACTACAGAAACAGGGTTAAAACAGAGAGGGGGGGCACTAATTTGGCGTTAGAAATATATAAAAAAGATGCTATAAGGGAAAACACTTATATAAGGTTGTCCCTATATAATTATAGCGTTTTTGGTGTGTGCTGGCAAACTCTCCCTCTGTCTCCCCAAAGGGCTAGTAGGTCCTGTCCTCTATCAGAGCATTCCCTGTGTGTGTGCGGTGTGTCGGTACGTGTGTGTCGACATGTATGAGGACGATGTTGGTGAGGAGGCGGAGCAATTGCCTGTAATGGTGATGTCACTCTCTAGGGAGTCGACACCGGAATGGATGGCTTATTTAGGGAATTACGTGATAATGTCAACACGCGCCAAGGTCGGTTGACGAAATGAGACGGCCGACAAACAATTAGTACCGGTCCAGACGTCTCAAAAACACCGTCAGGGGTTTTAAAACGCCCGTTTACTTTAGTCGGTCGACACAGACACAGACAGGGACACTGAATCCAGTGTCGACGGTGAATAAACAAACGTATTCCTTATTAGGGCCACACGTTAAGGGCAATGAAGGAGGTGTTACATATTTCTGATACTACAAGTACCACAAAAGAGGGTATTATGTGGGATGTGAAAAAACTACCGTAGTTTTTCCTGAATCAGATAAATTAAATGAAGTGTGTGATGATGCGTGGGTTCCCCCCGATAGAAAATATGGGCGGTATACCCTTTCCCGCCAGAAGTTAGGGCGCGTTGGGAAACACCCCTTAGGGTGGATAAGGCGCTCACACGCTTATCAGAACAAGTGGCGGTACCGTCTATAGATAGGGCCGTCCTCAAGGAGCCAGCTGACAGGAGGCTGGAAAAATATCATAAAAAGTATATACACACATACTGGTGTTATACTGCGACCAGCGATCGCCTCAGCCTGGATGTGCAGAGCTGGGGTGGCTTGGTCGGATTCCCTGACTAAAAATATTGATACCCTTGACAGGGACAGTATTTTATTGACTATAGAGCATTTAAAGGATGTATTTCTATATATGCGAGATGCACAGAGGGATATTTGCACTCTGGTATCAAGAGTAAGTGCGATGTCCATATCTACCAGAAGATGTTTATGGACACGACAGTGGTCAGGTGATGCAGATTCCAAACGGCACAAAGGTGTATTGCCGTATAAAGGAAGAGGAGTTATTTGGGGTCGGTCCATCGGACCTGGTGGCCACGGCAACTGCTGGAAAATCCACCGTTTTTACCCTAAGTCACATCTCTGCAGAAAAAGACACCGTCTTTTCAGCTTCAGTCCTTTCGTCCCTATAAGAGTCATATCTGCCCAGGGATAGAGGAAAGGGAAGAAGACTGCAGCAGGCAGCCCATTCCCAGGAACAGAAGCGTTTCCACCGCTTCTGACAAGCTCTCAGCATGACGCTGAGACCGTACAGGACCCCTGGATCCTACAAGTAGTATCCCAGGGGTACAGTTTGGAATGTCGAGACGTTTCCCCTGCGCAGGCTCCTGAGGTCTGCTTTACCAAGGTCTCCCTCCGACAAGGAGGCAGTATGGGGAAAAATTCACGAGCTGTATTCCCAGCAGGTGATAATTAAATTACCCCTCCTACAACAAGAAAAGGGGTATTATTCCACACTATATTGTGGTACTGAAGCCAGAAGGCTAGGTGAGACTTATTCTAAATCTAAAAAAATTTGAACACTTACAAAGGTTCAAATCAAGATGGAGTCACTCAGAGCAGTGATAACGAACCGGGATCCATGTCCCAAATTTGCCCTTATCACTAAGGGTACCTCAGGTTCGTGGTACAGAACTGTCACTATCAGTTTCAGACGCTGCCGTTTGGATTGTCTACGGCACCCCGGGTCTTTACCAAGGTAATGGCCGAAATGATGGTTCTTCTTCGAAGAAAAGGCGTCTTAATTATCCCTTACTTGGACGATCTCCTGATAAGGGCAAAGTCCAGGGAACAGTTGGAGGTCGGAGTAGCACTATCTCGGATACTGTTACAACAGCAGGGGTGGATTCTAAATATTCCAAAATCGCAGCTGATCCCGACAACAAGTCTCCTGTGCTTAGGGATGATTCTGGACACAGTCCAGAAAAAGGTGTTTCTCCCGGAAGAGAAAGCCAGGGAGTTATCCGAGCTAGTCAGGAACCTCCTAAAATCAGTGCATCATTGCACAAGGGCCATGGTAAAAAAAAATGGTGACTTCCTTCGAAGCAATTCCAGTCGGCAGATTTCATGCAAGAACTTTTCAGTGGGATCTGCTGGACAAATGGTCCGGATCGCATCTTCAGATGCATCAGCGGATAACCCTATATCCAAGGACAAGGGTGTCTCTCCTGTGGTGGTTACAGAGTGCTCATCTTCTAGAGGGCCGCAGATTCGGCATTCAGTTTTGGATGTTGGTGACCACGGAGGCCAGCCTGAGAGGCTGGGGAGCAGTCACACAAGGAAAAAATTTCCAGGGAGTGTGATCAAGTCTGGAGACTTTTCTCCACATAAATATAGCTAAGGGTAAATTTATAATGCTCTAAGCTTAGCAAGACCTCTGCTTCAAGGTCAGCCGGTATTGATCCAGTGGGATAAAACATCACGGCAGTCGCCCACGTAAATAGACAGGGCGGCACAAGAAGCAGGAGGGCAGTGGCAAAAACTGCAAGGACTTTTCGCTGGGCGGAAAATCATGTGATAGCACTGTCAGCAGTGTTTCATTCCGGGAATGGAAACTGGGAAGCAGACTTCCTCAGTAGGCACGACCTCCACCCGGCAGAGTGGGAACTTCATGGGGAAGTTTTCCACATAATTGTAAACCGTTGGGAATTACCAAAGGTGGACATGATGGCGTCCCGTCTGAACAAAAAACGGGACAGGTATTGCGCCAGGTTAAGAGACCCTCAGGCAATAGCTGTGGACGGTCTGGTAACACCGTGGGTGTACCAGTCGGTGTATGTGTTCCATCCTCTGCTTTTCATACCTAAGGTACTGAGAATTATAAGACGTAGAGGAGTAAGAACTATACTCATGGCTCCGGATTGGCCAAGAAGGACTTGGTACCCGGAACTTCAAGAGATGCTCACAGAGGACTTATGGCCTCTGCCGCTAAGAAGGGACTTGTTTCAGCAAGTACCATGTCTGTTCCAAGACTTACCGCAGCTGCGTTTGACGGCATGGCGGTGGAACGCCGGATCCTAAGGGAAAAGGCATTCAGGAAGAGGTCATTCCTACCCTGGTCAAAGCCAGAAAGGAGGTGACCGCACAACATTATCACCACATGTGGCGAAAATATGTTGCGTGGTGTGAGGCCAGGAAGGCCCCACGAAGAAATTTCAACTCGGTCGATTCCTGCATTTCTTGCAAACAGGAGTGTCTATGGGCCTCAAATTGGGGTCCATTAAGGTTCAAATTTCGGCCCTGTCGATTTTTCTTCCAGAAAGAATTGGCTTCAGTTCCTGAAGTCCAGAAGTTTGTCAAGGGAGTATTGCATATACAACCCCCTTTTGTGCCTCCAGTGGCACTGTGGGATCTCAACGTAGTTCTGGGATTCCTCAAAACACATTGGTTTAAAACCAGTCAAATCTGTGGATTTGAAGCATCTCACATGAAAAGTGAACATGCTCTTGGACCTGGCCTGGACCAGGCGAGTGTCAAATTGGTGGTTTTTTCTCAAAAAAGCCCATATCTGTTTGTCCTTTCGGACAGGGCAGAGCTGCGGACTCGTCCCCAGTTCTCTCCCTAAGGTGGTGTCAGTGTTTCACCTGAACCAGCTTATTGTGGTGTCTTGCGCCTACTAGGGACTTGGAGGACTCCAAGTTGCTAGATGTGGTCAGGGCCCTGAAAATATAGGTTCCAGGACGGCTGGAGTCAGGAAAACTGACTTGCTGTTATCCTGTATGCACCCAACAAACTGGGTGCTCTTGCTTTTAAGCAGACTTTTGCTAGTTGGATGTGTAATACAATTCAGCTTGCACATTCTGTGGCAGGCCTGCCACAGCCAAAATATGTAAATGCCCATTCCACAAGGAAGGTGGGCTCATCTTGGGCGGCTGCCCGAGGGGTCTCGGCTTTACAACTTTGCCGAGCGGCTATTTAGTCAGGGGCAAACACGTTTGTAAAATCCTACAAATTTGATACCCTGGCTAAGGAGGACCTGGAGTTCTCTCATTCGGTGCTGCAGAGTCATCCGCACTCTCCCGCCCGTTTGGGAGCTTTGGTATAATCCCCATGGTCCTTTCAGGAACCCCAGCATCCACTAGGACGATAGAGAAAATAAGAATTTACTTACCGATAATTCTATTTCTCGGAGTCCGTAGTGGATGCTGGGCGCCCATCCCAAGTGCGGATTATCTGCATTACTTGTACATAGTTACAAAAATCGGGTTATTATTGTTGTGAGCCATCTTTTCAGAGGCTCCGCTGTTATCATACTGTTAACTGGGTTCAGACCACAGGTTGTACAGTGTGATTGGTGTGGCTGGTATGAGTCTTACCCGGGATTCATAAATCCTTCCTTATTGTGTACGCTCGTCCGGGCACAGTACCTAACTGAGGCTTGGAGGAGGGTCATAGGGGGAGGAGCCAGTGCACACCACCTGATCCTAAAGCTTTACTTTTTGTGCCCTGTCTCCTGCGGAGCCGCTATTCCCCCATGGTCCTTTCAGGAACCCCAGCATCCACTACGGACTCCGAGAAATAGAATTATCGGTAAGTAAATTCTTATTATTATTCCTTGTTATTCTGTTTAGATTTTGATGTTAGTTTTGTAGTGTATAAGCTGTACTGTTTTTCCCTTTTTACTCTAAAGAATCATCCACGAAGGTGTTAGAGCCGGAGTGGTTTTTAAATCCAAACCAGGTCTTGTGTTTTCACTAGTTACTGTAAAGGGTTTCCTTAGCGTCTCAATCGCTCAAATAGCTTTCATATTATCAAGGTTAATAAACGTTACATCATTGTAGTATTACATTGCTAAGGTTTAGAGTATAAGCATACCCTTACTGTGTGTTGTTAACAAGGTTTACTGTGTGTCATTCTGTGAGCGTCTGCGCCGCTCGTGTCTCACTCGCACGGCGCAGCGTCCGCTACGCCAATAGCGTAGCATTACGGTACTCGGGACGCCTATAGAGTGCTCGATACTAAGCGTGAGTCCGTGAGCGTACGTGTCGCAAGTGCGTCGCGCCCACGGCCTAGCGTCTGCTACGCTAAGTGCGTACCCTTACGGTACTCAGTGCGCCAATAGCGTACTTAGTCCGTAAATAGTATATAGCTTATGTTTAAAGGTAATAATTTACATTATCAAGGGTAAATTGTCATTTGCTCCCTTAAATTACCAGATTTTTGTTCCAACCAGAAAGATTGGACAGATAATCTTTAAGTGTGTAGGGCCCTTTACCTCAGGACTTTCTTCTCCTGCAAGCAGATAGTTTGCTTCAAGTTATTTTAACATAAGACAGTAGAAAACATATTCACAATCATGACTTTAATGTTAACGTATGTTCATTTGGGTGAAGTGATGTTTTCTATCTTTTTTGTAGAATAAAAGCACTTTCCTTGTAATCCTGGATGCTAAAGATTTTACAGAAATGGCAAGAGCTGAAGTACCTGTACAAATACCTTATGGTTTTCATGGTATGTTTGTACCTCAGAGCACCTAAATGTAGATGTCAAGAGGATATGATGAATGTTTAACACCGTGCAAAATACCCAATAATAATGTGATTTTTATATACTTGAATAAACATTTCCTTTTTGTGTCATTTTAGTGATTGTCTTTTTTTTAATTGCAGTAAGATAATGATTATATAAACCATATACATAATTTTTTTTAACTAAAATAAAAACAGAACTTTGTCTTCAAATACACAAATGGCTGTTTCATATTGTGTACTTACATCTATCTGATGCCACACTGTAGAAGGTACGTAGTGCCAGGTTTGCTCCTTTAGTGCCCCTGTCATCTACTGTACTGTTACATCTCTGGACGATTTGGATGTTGTCAGATAAGAATTTGTGCTGGCAGTATTGATACACAGGGGTAGATTTATTAAAATGGCCATAAGGTTCGTTATAAGCAGGGTCCCGCTTCACAGCATTATCGTGGTGAAGCGGGACCTCTTTTCCGGTGAAATTACTAACCCTGCTGTGTACGTTATAGGAGCGCATTATCACACCCCTCTGGAGATACACGACCTCCCATAACGGGCATCCGCTTCGGCTGCAGTCACTTCTTCCCCGCCTGCGCCATCCAGTAACTCCCAGTGTGCAGTTCGGGAGTTAGGCTTGCGCATGCGCAGATTGTTGTTGTGGACACCGGTGACAATAAAGTTTTTGGACTAAGGAACAAAAAAAAAAAAGGAGAAACTGCAAAGACTGCGCAGCGCCAGGTCCGGCCGCCGAAGAGGGAGAAGGTAGAAGAGATGAACGTTCGGTCACACCGAACGTTCATAAGTAAGCTAGCTCATCGGTGCTCTATCTGACAATAGAGGCACCGATAAGGCAGCGGGCGCATACCGCCCCTGCTAACAATAGTGCATCGCCGGCATCATACATCAGGGGAACCGCTATCTGCGGCACGTAACGTGTGCAGATAGCGCTTTTCCCCATAAAGAATGATATTAAATCTACCCCTCAGAGTCTAACGAATCCCTAGGTCTTTTCCCAGAACCGCTGTAAGATGGGTTGGACTTTACTGCCATAAATCCGCAGGTCGCCGAAAGTGCCAGATTAACAATGGATCGGATGTAGCTGCAGCTTCAGGCTTCATATGAAAATAGGCCCACACTGTCCTGGGGCAGCCTAAGGGCAAGGAGGGTAACTGTCCCCTAGGATTCTCTCATTAAAAGCTGCAGCAGTCATCACAGGGAGAGGAGGATCTGCTGCAGATCACAGGCCAGCCAGAGACAGAGGGGATCATTCCGAGTTGATCGTAGCTATGCTAAATTTACCTCAGCTACGATCATTCACACTGACATGCGGGGGGACGCCCAGCACAGGGCTAGTCCACCCCGCATGTCCGTGCCGCCCAAACCTGCAGAAGTGCAAAGGCATTGCACAGCGGCGATGCCTTTGCACTTCCAGAGTAGCTCCCGACCATTGCAGCTTTAGCGTACTGGCCGGGAGCTACTCGTCGCACCCCGGCCCGCAGAGGCTGCGTGTGACGTCACGCAGCCAACGCGGACCGCCCCCCAAATGGTCCGGCCACGCCTGCGTTGGCCGGACCGCTCCCCCTAAACGGCGGCTTAATGCTGCCATCCAGCCCCCTCCCGCCCAGCGACCGTCTTGGTCTTAGAGACAATCGCTAGGCAACGACGGCTGCCATGCGCTGGCGCACTGAGGCGCCGGCGCATGCGCACTTCCGACCCGATCGCTACGCTGCGAGAAACTGCAGCGAGTGATCGGGTCGGAATTACCCCCAGAGAGCGAACTGTACTCTTCCTGCGGCTTACAAGGTAAAAGTGAGTGGAGGCTGCAGGGGAACAGGTGTGTTGTTTGTGTGTGTCAGTGACAGTAACAGAAATGGAGAAATGAATGAGAATAAAATGAGCAATACAGAGAGGCAGTGAGAGATATATGAAGTGGTAAGAGACATGAGAGAACTATGGAGAGGTATCAGATATCAAGGGAGGAATGAGAGGGAAGTGAGAGATACAGAGAGGTAGTAAGAGACATATGAAGGGGTAAGAGACATATGAGAGAGCTATGGAGAGGTGACCGATATCAAGGGAGGAATGAGAGGGAAATGAGAGCTACAGGGGTAGTAAAAGACATATGAAGGGGTAAGAGACATGAGAGAGCTATGGAGAGGTGACAGATATCAAGGGAGGAATGAGAGGGAAATGAGAGCTACAGAGGTAGTAAGAGACATATGAAGGGGTAAGAGACATATGTGAGAGCTACGGAGAGGTGACAGATATCAAGGGAGGAATGAGAGGGATATGAGAGCTACAGAGAGGTAGTTAGAGACATATGAAGGGGTAAGAGACATGAGAGAGCTATGGACAGGTGACAGATATCAAGGGAGGAATGAGAGGGAAATGAGCGATACAGAGAAGGCAGTAAGAGACATGTGAAGGGGTAATGACAGAGACCCATTGCAGACTCATGATTTATGTTGGCAGGCATTTGCAGATTTAGGGTGATTTGGACAAAGTTGGTACTTTTTAAATGCAGATGGTTATTACCTAAACAGACCAGGGCCCTCATTCCGAGTTGTTCGCTCGCAAGGCGATTTTAGCAGAGTTACACACGCTAAGCCGCCGCCTACTGGGAGTGAATCTTAGCTTCTTAAAATTGCGAATGATGTATTCGCAATATTGCGATTACAAACTACTTAGCAGTTTCAGAGTAGCTTCAGACTTAGGGTGTGTACACACGGTGAGATTTTTTCTTAAGATTTTGACTATATAGTCAAAATCGTAAGAAAAGTTAGTGCAGATCGCAAGGTGAAAGTCACCTTGCGATCCCGATGCGCGGTCCCGCCAGGTCGGCATCGCAAGAAAAGATAGACTGTGCAGGCAAGTCAATCCTTGCTAGATCGGTGTACTATCTAGTTCTTCTCACATGTCAATGACATCTCACATAAGCCAAAATCTCACATAAGCCAAAATCGGAAGCACACATAGTACATATCTCAAGAAAAGTTAGTCAAAATCTGTCCTATCTGGCCTCCGGGGAGTTCAAGGGAAATCGCAAGTAAAAATAGGACATAGCAAGGATCTCACCGTGTGTACACACCCTTACTCGGCATCTGCGATCAGTTCAGTGCTTGTCGTTCCTGGTTTGACGTCACAAACACACCCAGCGTTCGCCCAGACACTCCTCCGTTTCTCCAGCCACTCCCGCGTTTTTTCCGGAAACGGTAGCGTTTTTATCCACACGCCCATAAAACGCCGTGTTTCCGCCCAGTAACACCCATTTCCTGTCAATCACACTACGATCGCCGAAGCGAAGAAAAAGCCGTGAGTAAAAATACTATCTTCATAGCAAAATTACTTGGCGCAGTCGCAGTGCGAACATTGCGCATGCGTACTAAGCAAAAAAACGCTGCGATGCGAAGAAAATTACAGAGCGAACGACTCGGAATGAGGGCCCAGGATATAGAGAGGCACCTACCGAACTTATAACACCCGCTGGCAGCTGCAGCAAGTTGTCAAGAATGCAAGTGCAGGTAGGACATAGCTTTTCTTCACCTTGTTTATTTTTATGTGTTTGTTCTTGTGTTTAATTTTTTAGTGCTGGATGATGGAAGGGTGGCAAGAATGTTCGTTTATTTATGTTCATTTTTTGTACTATTTCTGCAGCAGGGTACACTGTGTTCCACAGGGAATACATTGGGGTGTAGAGATGGATCTTGATCCAGAGGCACCAACAGGCTAAAGCTTTAGACTGTCCCAGAATGCATTGCAGGTCCTCCTCTATAACCCCGCCTCCAGACACTGTGAGCTTAGTTTTAGAGTTGGTGTCTGCATGAAGCAGGTCACGTTACAGGGGGGCTGCTCTAGGCAGCCCTGAAAAAGCTTTTTAGAAGACTTCAAGGGCTGCAGCACTTCATATGTCAGTGTGACATACTGTGCTGCGGCTCCATCACCTTCCCAGAGGCGTTGCATACTCCCGCTGGCTCTGTTCCCGGGTACTTGCGGCGGAGGTGCTCCGGTTCCTAGGCACACCACCACAGACGCTCTCCTGGATTGCTTGGCTGCTACTAAGGGAGGAGGTAAGAAGGTTCCCCAGGCGGGACCCACCATTAAATCGTGTTCCGGTCGCGGTTTAAGAAGACAAACCGCGACGCTGGCGTGGACACTTTGACAGAGCATGGACCCCACTATATCCACCAGGGCATAGGAGCACAGGTCGTATAGTAAAATATCCACTTTAATAAGGCTCCATAGTACCCGATGGTGAGGACCAGCATACGGGAGAAAGCACTTGACCTGTAGCCCCTCCCCCAGCTCCAGGCGCCATCTACTGCTGGTGTTCCCGCCCTGGAGCTGCCTCACACACTCCCTCACTCCCTTACTGAGACTCTGGGTGCCATCTTCTTACAGAAGCTGTGACTGGTCTCCGGGACTGCAGGGCAGGGTCTTCTCAGTAAATCCTCCTGATTCATCAGCGCTGTGATTTTACAGACACTTACGTATCCTACATGTCATTTTAAGACAGTGTTAGTTAAGAACAAGTGTACGCCTACCAGAATTTATTGTATGAGTATTCTGATATGTACATCCGGTCTCGGACCGCGCATTGTTTAAAAAAAATAAAAAAATAAAAATATATATATATAAATATATATAGGAGACAAAGATGCGGCACTCAGGGCTTTTGAAAAATACACAGCAACAACTTCTTGCTGTGTATTTTTCAAAAGCCCTGAGTGCCGCATCTTTGTCTCCTGTGATTACCCTTCATGAAGGCACCGGCTGCAGCTAAAGTACATGTCTGACGAGTGCCAAACTTCATCTATGTTATAAATATATATATATATATATATATATATATATATAGTATATATAAATCTACTATATAAAAATTAAAATCTGTCCTGTCTGTTTTTCTATACAAATCCACAGTTTACAAGTGAAGAACGTGAAATTTCACATACAAGCGTACTAAAACATGGCGGATGCAACTAAAACAATTTGAAATCCCTAGCACCCCTAGGGGGGCAGACAGCAGCACAGAGTATATCTGGAGACAGCATAACTCCGGAATTGCTTGACCCATGTACTCAAAAATTGGTACACATATGCCTTTCAATCTGCCAACAAACACTGTGGGAGGAAGACACCCCTAGCACCCTTAGGGGTGAGCCAGCAGCACTGAGTATTTCAGCAGACAGCATAACTCTGGAATGCCTGCAACAATTTACAACAAACTTGGTACACATATGACTTACACTCTGGAAACAAACACTATGGAGGTCAGACACCCCGAGCACCACTAGGGGTGAGACAGCAGCACAGAGTATGTCAGCAGCCAGCAAAACTGGGGAAGGCCTGGAGCAATTTACACCAAACTTGGTACACATCTGACTTACAATCTTTGAACAAACTCTGTGGGGGTTAAACACTCCTATCACCCCTAGGGGGGGGGACAGCAGCACAGAGTATTTCAGGAGACAGCAAAACTATGGAAGGCCTTAAGCAATTTACACCAAACTTGGTACACATCTCACTTACAATCTGGAAACAAACTCTGTGGGGGTTAGACAACCCTAGCACCCCTAGGGGTGGCACAGCGGCACAGAGTATTTAAGGAGATAGCATAACTCCCGAATGGCTAGACCAATTTGCAACAAACTGGGTACACATATGACACTCGGGAAACAAACAATGTGGGAGTCAGACACCCCTAGGGGTGGGGCAGCAGCACAGAGTACATCAGCAGACAGCATTACTGTAGAAGGCCTGCAGCAATTTACACCAAACTTAGGCCCTCATTCCGAGTTGTTCGCTCGGAGATTTTCATCGCATCGCAGTGAGAATTCTCTTAGTGCGCATGCGCAATGTTCGCACTGCGACTGCGCCAAGTAACTTTACTATGAAGAAAGTAAGTTTACTCACGGCTTTTTCATCGCTCCGACGTTCGCATTGTGATTGACAGGAAATGTGTGTTACTGGGCGGATGCACGGCGTTTTAGGGGCGTGTGGCTGGAAACGCTACCGTTTCCGGAGAAAACGCAGGAGTGGCCGGGGAAACGGTGGGTGTGCCTGGGCGAACGCTGGGTGTGTTTATGACGTCAGCCAGGACCGAAAAGCACTGAACTGATCGCACAGGCAGAGTAAGTCTGAAGCTACTCAAAAACTGCTAACTCGTTTGTAATCGCAATATTGCGCATACATCGGTCGCACATTTAAGAAGCTAAGATTCACTCCCAGTAGGCGGCGGCTTAGCGTGTGTAACTCTGCTACATTCGCCTTGCGAGCGATCAACTCAGAATGAGGGCCTTAGTACACATCCGACTTACAGTCTTGGAATAAACTCGGTGGGGGTTAAACACCCCCCCAGGGGTGGGGCGGCAGCACAGAGAATTTCAGGAGACAGCATAACTCCAGAATGCCTAGACCAATTTACAACAAACATGCTACACATATGACTTACAAGCTGGGAACAAACACTGTGGGGGTAAGACACCCCTAGGGTTGAGGCAGCAGCACAGAGTTTTTCAGCAGACAGCATAACTCTGGAATGTCTGGAGCAATTTACACCAAACTTGCTACACATATGACTTACACTCTGGGAACAAACACTGTGGGGGTAACACACCAGCAGCACAGAGTATATCAGGACATGCATGATATGTCAGTGATGACGGCTGCATAGGACAGGGGCCGTGACATGATGTGAGGAGGGGAATGGAGGTAGCTCGAACCCACACACTGAGCGTTATATAGTGGAAGTAGCACAGTCCCCCAGCAGCACATTGGGTTTTCATTTTATTGATGTATATAACATTTTCCATGCTTTTTTATACTATGTTATTTATACTGTGTGTTTAATATTTAAATTAATTTTTGTTAACAAACATTCTTAAAATACCGGGCAACGCGGGGTACTCCAGCTAGTATATATATATATATATATATATATTAACTAGTCCAGTGCAGTTTTATTGTCTGACTAAAATAATTAACTGCATTGTCACTGTGACTGTGTGTGCCTGTATCTGCTGTGTGAATTTCACTTTCAGTGTATCACACCTATAGCTATCACTGTGTTTTGTACCCTAGGGGACTAAGTGCATTAGGGTCTCATATATAGTGCTGCGCAGTATTTACAGTTAAGTGTCTTCTACTGTATATTTCAGTCACCTCATACCGCATTTATTCTCTGTTTGTGTCCTGTATATGTCACATAAATAGGAGATTTATTTGCAGGTATTGTATTTGTCTGGATGTATCGTACTCTTACGCTCTATGGTTACTTTCACTATAAGGTCTACCACAAAGGGTGGGAAATCCGCGGATGCTCCTGCATCATGCAGTGCATGCGCCAAGAATTTGCCTGAGGGGGAAGTTTTGAAGGATGGTTTGTGTAATATGTGCCATACATCTCCCAGTCAGCCTGCTGCGTTCTCAACTATGCTTAATACACTTGTGACACGCCTTATGCCTTCTATGGGACCTACTGTGCCATTGCAGCCACATATTGTCCCTATGGTAAATCCTCCCTGGGCGGATACTCTGTCTACCCAGATACAATAATTGAATCAATCTTTGGTTAGACAAAAACCTACCCCACGTCCCTCTGGTGTCAAGGGGTCATCTAAGCGGGGCGCTGCCTCCTCACAATCCACTAATATCTCAGATGATGCTTCTGATGAGGATGGGGAGCATACTGATCCGTCAGACACTGATACAGTCGCTTCTGACGAGGAACCTACAACTCAGGTTGATGTCCCTGACCAAGTGGAGGCTATTAAGCTGATTCTACAAATTGATGATGATGTAGATCCCACTACTGCGTCTAAGAAACCTCATAAGTTTAAACGTCAGAAGATAGCTAAAGTAGTCTTACTGCATTTTGACCATTTGGTAGACATACGTCAGGAACCCTGGTCTTCTCCAGGAAGAGATTCTCCCTGTCTAAAAAGATGCTAGCTCGTTATCCTCTCCCTGCTGAGTTGTGTAACAAGTGGGAAAATTCACTGCTGGTGGATTCCCATGTCACTCGTCTTGTGGTGTCATCTACTCTGCCTGTCACCACTGTCACCTCACTGAAGTAAATAACAGATAAGCATGTGGAGGGATGCCTGAAGTCTATTTACTCCCTCACAGGTGCTGTACATAGACCCACTATTTCGGCCTCCTGGGCCGCAAAAGGGATTGAAGCATGGGTTCAGGCAATAGAGTAAGAGCTGCCTCAGGATATATCTGACACGGCCAGACAATATCTGTCTCATATTACCACCGCCTCACAATATTTTCAGGAGGCATCCTTTGAGGCAGGTGTAATGGCGGCCAAAGCGTCCACTACGTCCATCCTGGCTTGCCGAATTCTGTGGTTAAGGTCATGGAAGGTGGACCTGGACTCCAAAAAGACCTTGGAGGTACTTCCTTTAAGGGAGACATCCTATTTGGGGAAGATCTGAATAAGATTGTGAATGACTTAGTGGCTGCTAAGACTGAATTTCTCCCGAATACTAATCCTTCTGCACAAAAGGCAAAGAGTACCACTTTTCGTTCCTTTCGACCTCAAGGGAAAGCAAAAGGTCAAGCATACCCGAGACAAGCTCATGCTCCCAAAACCACTAAGCCCAAAGCAAAACAATCCTGGGCCGCCCGTCAGCCTGCTTCCAAACAAGACAAGCCTGCTGCATGACAGGGCGGGCCTTCCCCTGGGGTATCCCAGGGTGGGATGCCGACTTCTGCAGTTCACCCAGGTCTGGTTAAAGACCACTTCAGATGCATGTGTGCGAGAAGTCGTCTCTCGCGGGTACACAGTCTCTTTCAAGAGACGTCTCCCTCGCCAGTTCTGCACGATGGTTATTCCTTCGGACCCGTTGAAGGTGCAAGCTCTACACCTGGTTGTGCATTCCCTCCTGGATACAGGAGTGGTAGTGCCAGTACCCCTATCCCAGAGAGGCGGAGGATACTACTCAACCCTGTTTCTAGTCCCGAAACCCAATGGGTCTTTCCGGTCTATACTCAACCTCAAATCACTAAACAAGTTTGTGAGAGTGTCCAAGTTTCGTATGGAAACGCTGCGCTCGATTGTACTGGCCATGGAACCCAGAGATTATATGGTATCCCTGGATATACAAGATGCTTATCTGCATTTAGATATTGCCATATCGCATTAGCAATATCTGCGGTTTGCTATTGGCAACCTTCACTATCAGTTCCAGGCTCTGTCGTTTGGACTGGCCATGGCCCCTCAGATCTTCACCGAGGTTATGGCCGTGATGATGGCTCATCTCCGTCGTCAGGAGATCATGATCCTGCCGTATCTGGACGACTTGCTGATCCTGGCGAACTCCCAAGATGTCCTCAGTCATCTGCAACTGACGGTATGCCACCTACAAGCCCACGGGTGGCTTGTCAACTAGAAGAAGTCCTCGTTGGTCCCTGCTCGGAGCATGGTGCACCTGGGGGCACTGCGGCACACACACAGCCAAAGACTGTTTCTGTCTCCAGAAAAAGTCCTGAAACTTCAGGACAGGATCAGATACTTCCTCTCTCGTCCAAGAGTGTCGATACACTCGGCGATGCAAGTACTAGGCCTCATGGTGTCAGCTTTCAATATGGTAGAGTACGCTCAATTTCATTCCCACCCCCTACAGAGGTTAATCCTTTCCAAGTGGGATGGCCTGCCTCATTGGATCAGGTCTCAAATGATCTCCTTGACTCTGGATGTTCGTCTCTCACTGAGCTGGTGGCTACAGGACCAGCAGTTGAGCAGGGGCCGTCCCTTCTGGATCTCCAACTGGGTCCTCCTAACGACGGATGCCAGTCTGCGGGGTTGGGGCGCAGTGTTGGAGCAACACTCTCTTCAGGGTCAGTGGATCTCTCCTCCCGATAAGCATTCTGGAATTGTGGGCAGTGTTCAAGGCTTTTTCTCTTGCCCTGCCTCTGATACAGAACAAGCCTGTTCAAGTACAATCAGACAATGCCACCACGGTGGCATATATAAACCATCAAGAAGGCACTCAAAGCCACATGGTAATGATGGAAGTGTCACAAATCCTTCGTTGGGCGGAACGCCATCTGCCAGCAATATCGGCAGTGTTCATTCCGGGAGTCCTCAACTGGGAAGCAGATTTCCACAGTCGTCAGGACGTGCACGACGGAGAGTGGAGTCTTCATCAGGAAGTCTTTTAATTCCTGGTGGACAAGTGGGGTCTACCAGATGTAGACCTGAGGGCGTCTCAACACAATCACAAAGTTCCGGTCTTCGGATCAAGAACAAGGATCCTCAAGCAGCGTTCGTGGACGCACTGGCAATTCCATGTAACTTTCGGCTGCCCTACGTGTTCCCTCCAGTGTCACTTCTGCCCAGGGTACAATGGAAGTTCAAGCAACAAGGAGGAATACTACTTCTAGTCGCTCCAGCATGGCCCAGACGGCATTGGTTCTCAGACCTGCAGGGTCTATCGATAGTGCGTCCTCTTCTACTTCCTCAACACCCAGACCTCCTCATTCAGGGCCCTTGTGTCTACCCGGACCTGGTCAGACTGGCTTTAATGACGTGGCTCTTGAAGCTTCACTCCTGGGGGCCAAAGGATTCTCCGAGGCGGTTATCCAAACTATGCTAAAGGTCCGCAAACTGGCTTCTGCATGGATTTATTATAGGGTCTGGAATTCTTACTTCACCTGGTGTGCTTCGCAGAATTACGATGCTTCCAAGTTTAGTACTTCCAGACTTCTGGATTTTTTGTAACAAGGCCTGGATTTAGGACTTTGTGTGGCCTCCCTCAAGGTTCATATATTTGCCTTGTCGGTGCGTTTCAGAGAAAAATTGCGTCTATGCCTGACGTTCATACATTCACTCAGGGCATACTGCGGATTCAGCTTTCCTATGTCCCTCCTGTGGCTCCATGGGATTTGTCTGTTGTCCTGAATACCCTGCAAGAGTCTCCATTTGAACCTCTTGAGTCAGTGGACCTTAAATGGCTTACGGCTAAGGTCCTTTTCTTATTAGCTATTGCCTCTGCCAGAAGGGTATCGGACTTAGGTGCTTTATCCAGTTGTCCACCCTTTTTGATATTTCATCGTGACCAAGCAGTTCTCCGAACTTGCCCCGGTTAGTTACCTAAGGTGGTTTCATCTTTTCACCTTAACTAAGATATTGTGGTTCCGGCATTCATCTCTTCTGACTTGTCCACCAAAAAGCGGTCTTTGGATGTGGTAAGGGCTATCCGTATATATGTGAAGAGGACTGCCTCTATTAGGAGGTCAGATGCCCTTTTTGTTCTATTTGGTTTCCACAAATTTGGCTGGCCTGCGAATAAGCAAACCTTAGCCAGATGTATTAGAATGGTGATTTCACAAGCTTATGTGCAGGCTTGGCTCCCAGTTCCTGCTGCTATTAAAGCCCATTCTACTCGGTCTGTTGGACCTTCTTGGGTGGCCCACTGTGGCGCGTCCAACAATTGTGCAAGGCGGGTACGTGGTCCTCAGTGAACACGTTTATTAGGTTCTATGCCTTTGATACTACCGCCTCCCAGGATGCTTCCTTTGGACGCCGGGTTCTCATAACCGCTAAGGTGCGTCCCCTCTCTTGAGGAACTGCTTTAGGACATCCCCAATGTATTCCCTGTGGAACACAGTGTACCCCGCTGCAGAAAAGGAGATTTATGGTATCCTTACCATGGTTAAATCTCTTTCTGCGAGGTACACTGGGTTCCACGGGGCGCCCACCCTGACGCACTTAGCTTCTTTTGGTTTGTATGACATTAGCCGCTAGTCCCTTCTCCTGTCGTGAGAATGTGGTTCTTTGTGACTAACATCTGCCTTCTCTTTTACCTGCTTCTGCATTGGACTGGTTAACAAAACTGAGCTCACAGTGCCTGGAGGTGGGGTTATAGAAGAGGCCCCGCAATGCATTCTGGGACAGTCTAAAGCTTTAGCCTGTTGGTGCCTCTGGATCAAGATCCATCTCAACACACCGATATATTCCCTGTGGAACCCAGTGTACCTCACAGAAAGAGATTTAACCATGGTAAGTCTACCATAAATCTCCTTTTCACCCAGTTAGCCACATACCACACCCCCATATCACTAGTCACATACCTTGCAGATGCACACAATAGGGATGGCCATCTGTGTTTACCAATGACAGGTAGATATTCTGTGTTTTACCATCGTTGTTAATGTGCTGTGGCTGGTGCTGGCTTAGCTGTGAATAACGATGGTGACACAGTCCATCAATGGCAGGTAAGTATTCTGTGTATTGACATTGATGGTTTTACCATAATTTATGCACTAGGGCTGGCACTGGTTTTGTGCTAGAGCCGGGGGTCAGGGCTGAGCTGTGAATGACAGCTCAGCCTGTGAAAGAGGTACGACATCCCATTCCCAGGCGGGGCGGTGCAGGGATGCCGGCTATCCACCTAGCAGCCCTGTGCAGCATCAGCGGCATTGAAAATGTCAGTGGGGGAAAAAAAAGTATCGGGCAAACAGCTACCATCAATGAAAGTTTTCAACATCGGTCATAAACCATTGATGATTTTGAATCATTGGTGGCCATCCTTAACCTAATCTATACTGGTCACGGCCATCTGACTGCTCCCTGGAGGGGACACTGTGGGAGTAAAATAATAGCGCTCTACAGAATCGTCAGTTAAAAGTGTACTCAGGAAATATAAACTTTGAGGGCAAGAGTGTAGAGTGATGAGACAAGTCGAGGTCTGGGGCACTGGCAAAAGGTCTGAGTCAAGAGGAAGCTGGGTTTGGTACCCCGGAAGTGGGCAATGATATAAGGCTGATGAACTGGCACTGTGTATTGGTCAGAGACAGACTTAAAAAGGCTGCTATATACTCTGGCACTGTGCAGTGCTCAGAGACAACCATAAATAGGCTGATATATACAGTACTCTAGCACTGTGTAGTGCTCAGAGACCACCTTAAATAGGCTGCTATATACTCTGGCACGGGTAGTCTTCAGGTTGCCGGCTGTCGGGATTCCAGCGCACAGTATACCGGTGCCAGAATCCCGACACCCGGCGTACCAACACTTTTTCTCCCTCTTGGGGGTCCACAACCCCCCTGGAGGGAGAATAGAAAGCGTGGCGTGCGCCACTGTACCCGCAGCGTGGTGAGCGCAGCAAGCCCGCAAGGGGCTTATTTGCGCTCACCCAGCTGTCAGTATGCCAGCGGTCGGGATTCCAACGCCGGTATGCTGGCATACCCTACTACACCCCTCTGGCACTGTATAGTGCTCAGAGACCACCTTAAATAGGCTGCTATATACTCTGGCACTGTGTAGAGCTCAGAGACCACCTTAAGTAGGCTGCTATATACTCTGACACTGTGCAGTGCTCGGAGACCACTTTAAATTGGCTGCTATATAATTTGGCACTTTGTAGTGCTCAGAAACCGTCTTACAGTGCGTAGGCTGCTATATACTCTGGTACTGTACAGTGCTTAAAGACCGCCTTATGTAGGCTGCTATATACTCTGGCACTGTGCAGTGTTTGGAGACCACTTTAAATAGGCTGCTATATAATCTGGAACCGCATTAAGAGGGTAGTTCAGAGTTGATCGCAGCAGCACATTTGTTAGCAGTTGGGCAAAACCATGTGCACTGCAGGGGGGCAGATATAACATGTGCAGAGAGAGTTAGATTTGGGTGGGTCATTTTGTTTCTGTGCAGGGTAAATACTGGCTGCTTTATTTTTACACTGCAATTTAGATTTCAGATTGAACTCACCCCACCCAAATCTAACTCTCTCTCTCTGCACATGTTATATATGCCCCCTGCAGTGCACATGGTTTTGCCCATTAGCTAACAAATTTGTTTCTGCGATCAGATCTGAATTAGGCCCTAAGATTGCAGTGTAAAAATGGTACACACTACAGTATGTTGCATTTCTGCTTTTGTATTTCATATACTATGAAACCATTGGTGGTCATTTGCCAGATAAGTAGTGCCAGTTCCATCATCATCATCATCATCTCATTTTGGGTGTCATATTATATATTTATTTGAACAATAGTAGGTGCTCTATCTCTTCACCGTTCTATCTGTCTATCTGTCTGTCTGTCTGTCTGTCTGTCTGTCTGTCTATATATATATATATATATATATATATATATATATACCAGCTGTCCTACCCGTTCTTCGCATGGGACTTTCTGATTTTCACGGTTGTACATAGAGACAGGTGTTAAAAATTTGAGACGTCTTAATGTAAGTAAATATTAATCCATGTGCTCCATCTCTTCACCATTTCTATATTTAACAAATTGGGGTAAATTTACTAAGTTGGATGGTTTTTGGGAACTGGAGATGTTGCCCATAGCAACCATTCAGATTCTATCTATTATCTTCTAGAAGCAGCTGGTATCAGTAGACGTCTCCTGCATGCATGAGTGATCCTCTGCTGCATCCGAAGACGCAGCATCAGGTCATCTATGACTCCATTGGCCGGCTGAGTAATACATGCAGTCTTGCAGAACGGCTGCTGCAGCTCTGTCACTAAGGTAAGAAAGTCTCAGAAGACAGAGGCCCTGACCTTGGCACTCCCACAAATAGGAGGACAAATCCCTCCATTTTTTAAAACGGAGCACTTCGCCAGCCCATCCCTGCCCCTAAACGGCTGCGGACTGTCAGTCAACTGATATCTTCAGCAGTTCTACAGCCGGCAACGCAGGACCCATACTGCACATGCACAGCACGGGTCCGGCACATGCGCAATGCACCAAACATTAGTGCATTGTGTCCTCGGTGTGCGACTGGACCTAATTCACTATTAACTGTTAACATGCAGGTCAAAGGATTTAATAAGAGGGCAGGGGTATTCATGACATGGCATGACATCACATGTCTCCCATCACCCTCCAAATCACTAAAATGTGGCTTATAGAATGCACGCTCTGTTTGCAACAAACTAACATCTGTTCACAACCCCTGCATATACAACAACTTCAACCTGCTGGCTATTACAGAAACATGGCTTACACAACCAGACACGGCCTCCCCTGCAGCACTGTCACACGGTGGTCTCCACTTCACACACTCCATCAGGCCTGGTAACTGTAAAGGTGGTAAGTTTGGATTATTACAATCCCAGTCTTTCACATACACAGTTCTACAACAGGTTCCATCACTCACATTTACATAATTTGAAGTACATTCTATCAGAATTTACACTCCCTTTTCTCTGCATGTTGCAGTTATCTATCGCCCATCTGGGCATCCAAAACAATTTCTAGATGGTTTTTCTGCCTTGCTCCCTCACTTCTTATCCTCTGACATCTCCATTTTAATGGGAGATTTCAAAATTGCTATTGATAGTCCAAACTCTGCTGCTCATGCCTCCAATGTACCGACGCGCCGCCGGAGTTCAGAGCCGAGGCAGCCTGACTAGTCCCCGGGGGGGCAGTTTGACAGACCCTATCTGTACGGCGGGGAACACGGCGAGTGTCGCACACAGCCGCTGCCGTGATACACTCCCTGCCGAGACAGGTCCCTGCTTACACAGCACACGATCACCCAGGGAGCGCTGGTGAACCGGCGCCCTGCAGGAGAACGGGGCTGCAATAGGGCGGACCAGTTCGGAGGGTATAGCTCCCAACACACACCCGGTCAATACCCACTGAACACCGTGAAGAACTACTCCCATAAGGTAAACCTAAGTGCAAGTAGCTACTCGGACGAGCGGGACGCCGCCGTCCGAAGGGCATTCAAGACTGTGTTTCCCTTCGTCTCTTTGGTCACTCACCAAGGGTCAGGTACCACTCACATTACCGTGTTGACCAGGAGGTTAATATCACTTGTTGCGGGACATTATACTCTAATTTGCTTTACTTTTAATTTATTTGCAGGATTAACTGCATTTAATCCTTACGTTACTTATATTTCTCATTTGTTTGGAAGATCATTAATTACTTTTCTCTGACGTCCTAGTGGATGCTGGGGACTCCGTCAGGACCATGGGGATATAGCGGCTCCGCAGGAGACAGGGCACAATAATAAAAGCTTTAGGATCAGGTGGTGAGCACTGGCTCCTCCCCCTATGACCCTCCTCCAAGCCTCAGTTAGATTTTTGTGCCCGACGAGAAGGGTGCAATCTAGGTGGCTCTCCTGAGCTGCTTAGAATAAAAGTTTAAGTTAGGTTTTTTATTTTCAGTGAGTCCTGCTGGCAACAGGCTCACTGCTACGAGGGACTTAGGGGAGAGAAGAAAACTCACCTGCGTGCAGGATGGATTTGCTTCTTAGGCTACTGGACACCATTAGCTCCAGAGGGAGTCGGAACACAGGTCTCACCCTGGGGTTCGTCCCGGAGCCGTGCCGCCGACCCCCCTTGCAGATGCCGAAGTTGAAGAGGTCCAGAAACAGGCGGCAGAAGACTTTCAGTCTTCATAAGGTAGCGCACAGCACTGCAGCTGTGCGCCATTGTTGTCAGCACACTTCACCAACAGTCACCAACTGTCACTGAGGGTGCAGGGCGCTGGGGGGGGCGCCCTGGGCAGCAATGTATAATACCTTTTTATGGCTAAAATACATCACATATAGCCCTTGAGGCTATATGGATGTATTTAACCCCTGCCAGATCTCACAAACTCCGGGAGAAGAGCCCGCCGAAAAGGGGGCGGGGCCTATTCTCCTCAGCACACGGCGCCATTTTCCTGCTCAGCTCTGCTGTGAGGAAGGCTCCCAGGCTCTCCCCTGCACTGCACTACAGAAACAGGGTTAAAACAGAGAGGGGGGGCACTTATTTGGCGATATGATTACATATATAAAAATGCTATAAGGGAAAACACTTGTATAAGGGGTTGTCCCTGTATAATTATAGCGTTTTTGGTGTGTGCTGGCAAACTCTCCCTCTGTCTCCCCAAAGGGCTAGTGGGGTCCTGTCCTCTGTCAGAGCATTCCCTGTGTGTGTGCTGTGTGTCGGTACGTGTGTGTCGACATGTAGGAGGACGATGTTGGTGAGGAGGCGGAGCAAATTGCCTGTATTGGTGATGTCACTCTCTAGGGAGTCGACACTGGAATGGATGGCTTATTTAGGAATTACGTGATAATGTCAACACGCTGTAAGGTCGGTTGACGACATGAGACGGCCGGCAAACAAATTAGTACCTGTCCAGGCGTCTCAGACACCGTCAGGGGCTTGTAAAAACGCCCATTTACCTCAGTCGGTCGACACAGACACAGACACAGACACTGACTCCAGTGTCGACGGTGAAGAAACAAACGTATTTTCCTTTAGGGCCACACGTTTCATGTTAAGGGCAATGAAGGAGGTGTTACATATTTCTGATACTACAAGTACCACAAATAAGGGTATTATGTAGGGTGTGAATAAACTACTTATAGTTTTTCCTGAATCAGATAAATTAAATGAAGTGTGTGATGATACGTGGGTTTCCTCCGATAGAAAATTATTGGCGGTATACCCTTTCCCGCCAGAAGTTAGGGCGAGTTGGGAAACACACCTTAGGGTGAATAAGGCGCTCACACGCTTATAAAAACAAGTGGCGTTACCGTCTCCAGATACGGCAGCCCTCAAGGAGCCAGCTGATAGGAAGCTGAAAAAATATCCTAAAAGTATATACACATATACTGGTGTTATACTACGACCAGCAATCGCCTCAGCCTGGATGTGCAGCGCTGAGGGGGCTTGGTCGGATTTCCTGACTGAAAATATTGATACCCTTGACAGGGACAAGATTTTATTGACTATAGAGCATTTTAAGGATGCATTTCTATATATGCGAGATGCGCAGAGGGATATTTGCATTCTGGCATCAAGAGTAAATGTGATGTCCATATCTGCCAGACGACAGTGGTCAGGTGATGCAGATTCCAGACGGCACATGGAAGTATTGCCGTATAAAGGGGCGGTCCATCGGACCTGGTGGCCATGGCAACAGCTGAAAAATCCACCTTTTGTTACCCCAAGTCACATCTCAGCAGAAAAGGACACAGTCTTTTCAGTCTCAGTCCTTTCGTCCCCATAAGGGCAGGCGGGCAAAAGGGCCAGTCATATCTGCCCAGGGGTAGAGGAAAGGGAAGAAGACTGCAGCAGGCAGCCCATTCCCAGGAACAGAAGCCCTCCACAGCTTCTGCCAAGTCCGCAGCATGACGCTGGGGCCGTACAAGCGGACTCAGGTGCGGTAGGGGGTCATCTCAAGAGTTTCAGCACGCAGTGGGCTCACTCACAAGTGGACTCCTGGATCCTACACGTAGTATCCCAGGTGTACATTGGAAATTCGAGACGTCTCCCCCTCACAAGTTCCTGAAGTCTGCTTTACCAACGTCTCCCTCCAACAGGGAGGCAGTATTGGGAACAATTCACAGGCTGTGTTCCCAGCAGGTGATAATCAAAGTACCCCTTCTACAATAAGGGAAGGGGTATTATTCCACACTATATTGTGGTACTGAAGCCAGACGGCTAGGTGAGATCTGAAATATTTGAACACTTACATACAAGCGTTCAAATCAAGATGGAGTCACTCAGAGCAGTGATAGCGAACCAGGAAGAAGGGGACGATATGGTGTCACTGGATATCATGGAC
The DNA here is from genome assembly GCF_028390025.1 of Pseudophryne corroboree. Classification (NCBI taxonomy): domain Eukaryota; kingdom Metazoa; phylum Chordata; class Amphibia; order Anura; family Myobatrachidae; genus Pseudophryne; species Pseudophryne corroboree. Next base: position 256,997,987 of record NC_086453.1, read on the forward strand.
GCTTACCTACATGTCCAAATTTGCCCTTCTCACCAAGGGTACCTCAGGTTCGTGGTACAGAACTGTCACTATCAGTTCAGACGCTGCCGTTTGGATTGTCCACGGCACCCCGGGTCTTTACCAAGGTAATGGCCGAAATGATGATTCTTCTTAAAAGAAATATGGACGCTTTCCTGATAAGGGCAAGGTCCAGAGAACAGTTGGAGGTCGGAGTAGCACTATCTTAAGTAGTTCTACGACAGCACGAGTGGATTCTAAATATTCCAAAATCGCAGTTTTTTCCGACGACACGTCTACTGTTCCTAGGGATGATTCTGGACACAGTCCAGAAAAGGATGTTTTCTCCCGGAGAAGAAAGCCAGGGAGTTATCCGAGCTAGTCAGGAACCTCCTAAAACCAGGAAAAGTATCAGTGCATCATTGCACAAGGATCCTGTGAAAAATGGTGGTTTCTTACAAAGCGATCCCATTCGGTAGATTTCACGCAAGAACCTTTACGTGGGATCTGCTGGAAAAATGGTCCGGATCGCATCTTCAAATGCATCAGCGGATAACCCTGTCTCCAAGGACAAGGGTGTTTCTTCTGCGGTGGCTGCAGAGTGCTCATCTATGAAAGGGCCGCAGATTCGGCATTCAGGACTGGGTCCTGGTGACCACGGATGCCAGCCTGAGTGGCTGGGGAGCAGTCACACAAGGAAAAAATTTCCAGAGAGTGTGATCGAGTCTGGAGACTTCTCTCCACATAAATATACTGGAGCTAAGGGCAATTTACAATGCTCTAAGCTTAGCAAGACCTCTGCTTCAAGGTCAGCCGGTATTGATCCAGTGGGACAACATCACGGCAGTCGCCCACGTAAACAGACAGGGCGGCACAAGAAGCAGGAGGGAAATGGCAGAAACTGCAAGGATTCTTCGCTGGGCGAAAAATCATGTGATAACACTCTCAGCAGTGTTCATTCCGGGAGTGGAAAACTGGGAAGCAGACTTCCTCAGCAGGCATGACCTCCACCCGGGAGAGTGGGGACTTCATCGGGAAGTCTTCCACATGATTGTAAACCGTTGTGAAAAACCAAAGGTGGACATGATGGCGTCCCGCCTGAACAAAAAACTAGATATTGCGCCAGGTCAAGGGACCCTCAGGCAATAGCGGTGGACGCTCTGGTAACACTGTGGATGTACCAGTCAGAGTATGTGTTCCCTCCTATGCCTCTCATACAAAAAGTACTGAGAATCATAAGAGGGAGATGAGTAAGAATGATACTCGTGGTTCCGGATTGGCCAAGAAGGACTTGGTACCCGAAACTTCAAGAGATGTTCACGGAAGACCCGTGGCCTCTACCTTTAAGAAAGGACCTGCTCCAGCAGGGGCCTTGTCTGTTCCAAGACTTACCGCAGCCGCGTTTGACGGCATGGCGGTTGAACGCCGGATCCTGAAAGGGCATTCCAGATGAAGTCATCCCTACCCTGGTCGAAGACAGGAAGGATGTAACCGCAAAACATTTTCACCGCATTTGGCGAAGATATGTTGCGTGGTGTGAGGCCAAGAAGGCCCCTACAGAGGAATTCCAACTGGGTCGTTTCCTACATTTCCTGAAAACAGGACTGTCTATGGGCCTAAAATTAGGGTCCATTAAGGTTCAAATTTCGGCCCTGTCGAATTTCTTCCAGAAAGAATTGGCTTTAGTGCCTGACGTTCAGATGTTTGTAAAAGGGGTACTGCATATACAGCCTCCTTTTGTGCCCCAGTGGCACCTTGGGATCTCAATGTTGTTTTGAGTTTCCTAAAGTCACATTGGTTTGAACCACTCACCACTGTGGACTTAAAATATCTCACATGGAAGGTGACGATGCTATTAGCCCTGGCTTCAGCCAGGCGTGTGTCAGAATTGGCGGCTTTATCATATATAAAGCCCTTACTTAATTTTTCATTCTGACAGGGCAGAATTGAGGACTCGTCCTCAATTTCTCCTTAAGGTGTTTTCTGTTTTTCACATGAACCAACCTATTGTGGTACCTGCGGGTACTAGGGACTTGGAGGACTCCAAGTTACTTGACGTTGTCAGGGCCCTGAAAAATATGTTTCCAGGAAGGCTGGAGTCAGAAAATCTGACTCGCTGTTTAGCCTGTATGCACCCAACAAGATGGGTGCTCCTGCTTCTAAGCAGACGATTGCTCGCTGGATTTGTAATACAATTCAGTTTACACATTCTGTGGCAGGCCTGCCACAGCCAAAATCGGTAAAAGCCCATTCCAAAAGGAAGGGGGCTCATCTTGGGCGACTGCCCGAGGGGTCTCGGCTTTACAACTTTGCCGAGCAGTTACTTGGTCAGGGGAAAACACGTTTGCTAAATTCTACAAATTTGATACCCTGGCTGAGGAGGACATGGAGTTCTCTCATTCGGTGCTGCAGGGTCATCCGCACTCTCCCGCCCGTTTGGGAGCTTTGGTATAATCCCCATGGTCCTGACGGAGTCCCCAGCATCCACTAGGACGTCAGAGAAAATAAGATTTTACTTACCGATAAATCTATTTCTCGTAGTCCGTAGTGGATGCTGGGCGCCCATCCCAAGTGCGGATTGTCTGCAATACTTGTACATAGTTATTGTTACAAAAATCGGGTTATTCTTGTTGTGAGCCATCTTTTCAGAGGCTCCTTCGTTGTTATCATACTGTTAACTGGGTTCAGATCACAGGTTGTACGGTGTGATTGGTGTGGCTGGTATGAGTCTTACCCGGGATTCAATATCCTTCCTTATTATGCACGCTCGTCCGGGCACAGTATCCTAACTGAGGCTTGGAGGAGGGTCATAGGGGGAGGAGCCAGTGCACACCACCTGATCCTAAAGCTTTTATTATTGTGCCCTGTCTCCTGCGGAGCCGCTATATCCCCATGGTCCTGACGGAGTCCCCAGCATCCACTACGGACTACGAGAAATAGATTTATCGGTAAGTAAAATCTTATTTTTGAATTGATCAGTAAAGATTTATTACATATATTGTGCAAGGTCCATATTTCTACACATTGGCCCTCATTCCGAGTTGTTCGCTCGGTAAAAATCTTCGCATCGCAGCGATTTTCCGCTTAATGCGCATGCGCAATGTCCGCACTGCGACTGCGCCAAGTAAATTTGCTATGCACTTAGTAATTTTACTCACGGCTTTTTCATGGTCTGGCGATCGTAATGTGATTGACAGGAAATGGGTGTTACTGGGCGGAAACAGGCCGTTTTATGGGCGTGTGGGAAAAAACGCTACCGTTTCCGGAAAAAACGCAGGAGTGGCCGGAGAAACGGAGGAGTGTCTGGGCGAACGCTGGGTGTGTTTGTGACGTCAAACCAGGAACGACAAGCACTGAACTGATCGCAGATGCCGAGTAAGTCTGAAGCTACTCAGAAACTGCTACGAGGTGTGTAATCGCAATATTGCGATTACTTCGTTCGCAATTTTAAGATGCTAAGATTCACTCCCAGTAGGCGGCGGCTTAGCGTGAGCAACTCTGCTAAAATCGCCTTGCGAGCGAACAACTCGGAATGACCTCCCTTGGCCATTTTCCTATTGTATATATAGGAGACACCCACACAACGAATAGGACCGAGCGCAGCATTTAATCACCAATTACTGTTTATAGGTTAGTCACCTAAGTGCTGCAGCTAGCCCGAACAGGTATACTTGGTGCGCAGAGTCACAAACTTTCTATGCAGTGATTACTCCCATTCTGAAAAAACAAAGGCCCTCATTCCGAGTTGTTCGCTCGCAAGCTGCTTTTAGCAGATTTACTCACGCTAAGCCGCCACCTACTGGGAGTGAATCTTAGCTTCTTAACATTGCGAACGACGTATTCGCAATATTGCGATTAAAACCTCTCTTAGCAGTTTCTGAGCAGCTCCAGACTTACTCGGCATCTGCGATCAGTTCAGTGCTTGTCGTTCCTGGTTTGACGTCACAAACGCACCCAGCGTTCGCCCAGACACTCCTCCGTTTCTCCAGCCACTCCCGCGTTTTTCCCAGAAACGGTAGCGTTTTTCCGCACACACCCATAAAACGGCCAGTTTCCGCCCAGTAACACCCACTTCCTGTCAATCACACTACGATCACCAGAACGATGAAAAAGCCGTGAGTAAAATTCCTAACTGCATAGAAAATTTACTTGGCGCAGTCGCACTGCGGACATTGCGCATGCGCACTAAGCGGAAAATCGCTGCGATGCGAAAAAAAATACAGAGCGAACAACTCGGAATGACCCCCAAAATTCTGACCCTAACTTTCTCTCAAACTACTGTCCAATCTCTCAGTTCCCATGTCTCTCCAAGCTACTTGAGAAACTTTTTTTGGGGAAAGACAAAAAGTCTAGAGGACAATGCACAGGTCATTGTCCTCTAGACTTTGCGGACATTGCGCATGCGCACTAAGCGGAAAATCGCTGCGATGCGAAAAAAAAATACCGAGCGAACAACTCGGAATGACCCCCAAAATTCTGACCCTAACTTTCTCTCAAACTACTGTCCAATCTCTCAGTTCGCATGTCTCTCCAAGCTACTTGAGAAACTTTTTTTGGGGAAAGACAAAAAGTCTAGAGGACAATGCACAGGTCACACAAGATTGTCAGTATAATTATATAGAAACCAACCAATAAAAGAGATTGATAGGCCTTTCTTTTTTGAAAAAGCCTGGAATTATGCTAGGTTGGAGGTGCGCCACTAAGCTAAAGTTATAGTGTATTTATCTAAAGGTTATTAGTGTAGACCACTAGTGGATTCTACACTAAAAAAGAGCTTAGTGTGTGGCGCACTCTTTTTGAAATGATTGTAAATAATAAAAATTTAACTTTTATTTCATAATTTAAAATAAACCTCTATAACCAGGTATGTTTGATAGCCTGAGAGTACACACTTATATAGTATTTGCCCGAAATTAAAATATTAGGATAGTAACTATTACTAACTTATCCAATATAATAGGGGCAGAAAGATTGTATCAAGCTTTGTGATATATTTACTCAAGATTTTTTGTGTTATAACGGCTGTGATTATTGCCCATTCACACGACTAAGTTAATCTAGAGTCTCTGACATTAGTCTGACGTTAGCTGCTCTTTAAGAAATGTATATATTTCTATTTGTATGGTAAGGCCTTCAGCGCTGTAAGGCTATAATGGTCAGTGAAAGTCGCAAATGTAAGTTACAAAATTACCTCAAAATAAACCCTTGCGTAGATCTTCCAGGTCATTCCTCGTCCTTGTATGTGCATGGAAAGACAGTATAAATGTGTATTGTAACATGTATATACTCCGTCTGCCAGTCTATTATTCAGACTGCAGTGGCTGTGCAGATGTAATTTGATACATTTATGTGTCCACAGAAAAGAGATACAATTGTGGCCATAGGAGCAATTCATGCAAGAGAACAGATAATGAATATACTGTCTCCAAACGTGTTATAAGGAAGTACTGTTGATCGTATACAGGGATACAGTAACTAAAATATAAGTAATGTAAGTAAAATATAAGTAAGTGGTCCCTGTTCTCTCAGAGGAAGAGCGTAGACAGGTATGTTGGGGGGTGGTCTTCTGTTTGCCGGCGGTCGGGCTCCCTGCGCTCAGTATACCGGCGCCGGGAGCCCGACAGCCGGCATACCGACACTTATTTTCCCTCGTGGGGGTCCACGACCCCCATAGAGGGAGAATAAAATAGTGTGGCGCGCGTAGCGCGCCACCGTGCCCATAGCGTGGCGAGCGCAGCGAGCCCGCAAGGGGCTCATTTGCGCTCGCCAAGCTGTCGGTAAGCCGGCGGTCGGGCTCCCGGCGCCGGGATGCTGGTCGCCGGGAGCCCGACCGCCGGCCAGCCGTAGTGAACCCATGTTGGGTATGCGTCCAAATAAGCATTCAGTGATTCTCTCCAGGTATGTTGGGTATGCGTCCAAATAAGCAAGTGATTCTCTCCATAATGGTACAATTTCTAATTCATAAAATAAGATGTACGTCATATTCAGAAAGCACATGTTTCAATGGAAATCATGTCTGTGGAACCGCAATTCTCCACAAACGCATACTATAACAAAGACCATATACTTAGGACAGTCCTACGCAAAAGGTTAAATGGCACTTGAACATATAGATGCCAATGGTTAAATTTACAATTAATTAAATCAGCGCTCTGGCAATAGTTATCACACTATCTTTAGTATTGAGATTGTTTCACAATTTGTACAGACACACCAGAATTTTTTGAAACATATAGCCCGTCAGTTAAACACTAATCTCTTTGCTGAAAAATGGTTTGGTAGTTTTTCACGTTTGTATTCGTGTAATGAGACTATATCAGATCTTCATATAATCAGGTATGCAGTTTCTTAGAAAACTAAAAAGCAGTTCATATATTATGTGGCGACATTCAGTGAAGACTGAAACAGCTCTTAAATATGCCAATGCTATTGAATCGTGTAACTTAAAAATTCAAACCATTTATAAGTGTGATAGCTGAGAGATAAAGAGTCCCGGTGTGTAGTGACGGTTTCCCTTTCTACTGTTGTTCCATGTGCCGAGGTTAATACCTGGGCAGTGAGTGGAAACAATGAGAGCGGGGAAAG